>NC_069504.1:1116770818-1117045818 GCF_027579735.1 Bombina bombina
CTACCAGCACATAAGTGTGCTCTTCAAATCTGTGAGTACCCATTTGGCCTGAGTTGTGTTACTTGTTGATGTATATTAGATGATACCACACATGAGGCGCCCCTCTATTCTGTTTCATTCTATCTAGTTTGTGATTGGCTGATGTATGCCACATGATAAAGGGGGCCGAAAAATGGGAGAAAAATTAAATTTGTCAGAAAACAATCTACTGCTTATTTAAAATTCAGAGTAAGGGGTAGTATTATTAAGGGCAGAATGGCCCTGAATGCCCATGTTTCTGGGCGAGCCTTTAGGCTCACCGGAAACAGGAGTTAAACAGCAGCGGTCTTACAACCGTTGCTCCTTAACTCGCACACCACCTCTAAAGCTGCGGACATCAATCCACCGGGTGGCAGGGGTGCATTGCACAAGCAGTTCACCAGAAATGCTTGTGCAATGTTAAATGCAGACAGCGTCAGGCTACAGTGGATCATGCCCATCCGCCTATTAATAAATCGGCCCTTAGGTGTTAAATTATTGTCTTTTTATTTGTGTACTTATTGAGTATGCAATTCTACTGCATTGAGTGGTCCTTTAAGTTTTGAAGTTTGTTAGAGTGTCGTACGGCATCTGCCACTTAGCCATTACACATGAGCATGGGCACCTCATGAATGTCCGCCGGAGAATGTCTACAGATGCTACAAGCACACTTTTCCCTTTGATGAAAATTAGTAAAAACAAACTCAAAAATAGAGATGTGAATTCATTTTGTTACGAATGCAAATTCATAACAAAAACAGATATTCATTTTGTTTGCACAAAACAAATATCTAAAACTATGCACAAACAAAATTTAAAGACAATGAAAAAATATTGACAACATTTTTCAGTCTTCATCTTTCTTTTTTAATTACCTATAAGGTGTTAATACCTCTAGCATGCTGGAGAGGTGTGATAAGTTATAACCTCAATCCTTCTTCTCAGAGCCCTGGGCCACGATAATTGGTAGACTTAGCACTACGAATCCCAGACTCTGCATTAAAGGAATAGTCTAGTCAAAAGTAAACTTTCATGATTCAGATTTGCATGCAATTTTAAGCAACTTTCTAATTTTCTAATATTATAAATTTTTCTTCGTTCTCTTGGTATCTATATTTTAAAAAACAAGAATGTAAGCTTAGGAGTGGCCCATTTTTGGTTCAGCACTTGGGTAGCACTTTTTGATTGGTGTCTAAATGTAGCCACCAATCAGCAGTCTGCAGGCTTAGATAAAAGGTAATCACAGAGGTAAAAAGTGTATTAATATAACCATGTTGGTTATGCAAAACAGGGGACTGGATAATAAAGGGATCATCTATCTTTTTAAACAATAACAATTCTGAATAGACTGTCCCTTTAACTAAAAGATGTTTCGTCCAAAATATTTGTTTCAGATTTTAAACATTCAGTTTGAAGGAATTTCATCCATGCAGGCTTTTGGTTCGAACAAATATTGGATTCAGATTTGTTACAATTGATTCCAATTGGAACAGCTAATATAGACAACATTAACAACATTAACAAAAATCTTAAATTATTAAAAGAACTAATTTTTCAATGCTAACAGAACACACAACTCCTATATTACTAAAATCAGCATTTAGTGCCTGACCGTCTGTCCCTAAACATCATGAAGAAAAGTTCACTCCAGCCCAGCAAATGCAGTAAAACAGACCTTTATTACTTCATGGTCCCAAATACAAACTGTTTTTGCATTTTCGACCATGAATTAATAAATGTCTGTATTACTGCATTTGCTGGGCTGGAGTCAGGGGTTGGCTGACCCTTTGCTCCGTGCCTTCCTTTGGTTGCTGTTCCCTTCTTGTATGTCCCTAACATCAGTCATTAGTAATACTATAGCAGGATTGGGCAGGGTACGGTGGGATAAATGAATAGTAAAACGCCCTGCACTTCATTACAAAGAAAATAGCTTATTAACAAAAAAATTAACTCCTTCCCCTCATTTCTGTACCTCTTTTTGGCACCAAAGGCATGAACTAATTGATTTGTAAAGCAATGGTTTGTTTTTCATCCATTGGTCCAATAACGTACTTAGCTGTTCATATATCAAATGACTGAACAAATCAGCAACATTAGGACAAATTTACATTCATCTGAAGCCCAAAGCACATCTCTAATGTTAACTTTGAACTGCCTCCTTGGCCAGTGCTATTCTAGCTGCCACCTCATTTGATTAATAAACATTTTTACAACCTAATGAAATTGTACTGCAGTCTGTTGCCATATAGCAAAAGAATAGATATGTCCAGCTTCTCTTTTATTTTAAATATTAAATGTAATGATATAAGTACTTTTTTCTATTTTTAATTAAACACAAACAATCAGCAAGATTACAAGTTGTGCGGTACGGCTATACCGCTGAAAAATTGGCCTTTGAGTGCGGAATGGCAGGTCTCCCGTATACAAGTGATGGCAGGACAGCTATACCGCAAGCGTTTTAGCCTGTACCGCAACTCTCCATTCCACACTAAAAAAAATGGCTTTCGAGTGTGGAATTTTCATTGCACCTTTATTACAGGTTGTGTGGTCCGGCTATAACGCTAGCATTATGGCTTATACCGCTGCGATCCATTCCGGGATCAGAGACCAGTTGTTATGGATTTTGCGAAACAAAAATGTTTCACAAAACTCATAACAAAAATCTTACAAAGTACACTAACACCCATAAACTACCTATTAACCCCTAAACCGCCGGCCCCCCACATCGCGAAACACTAAATTCAACTTTTAACCCCTAAACCTAACACCCCCTAACTTTAAATTAAATTTAAAATATAACTACCATAAAATAAATAAAAACTTACCTAGGAAATAAAAAAACTAAGCTTAAACTATACAAAAACCTAACATTACTATTTTAAAAACAAAAAAATAAACAGAAAAAAAAACAAAGTTACAAAATTATAAAATCCTAACACTAATAAAAAAATGAAATAAATACTAAAAAATTCCAAAAAAACAGACACTAAAATTACGAAAAATAAAAAAAACACTAACGGCTAGATTACGAATTTTTCTTTATGAGTTGCTTGGTGCTAACTTACAAGTTATTGTCACCACTCACCTCCCTATAGCGCTGCTATTACAGGTTTGCAAAAACACGGTGATAGCAGGAAATATGTCAGCATTGAGCTCCATTGAGCTCCATACCGCACCCAAATACCAGCGCTGCTTTGAGCTGGTTTTACGTGCTCGTGCACTATTTCCCCATAGACATCAATGGGGAGAGCCGGCTGAAAAAAAGCCTAACACCTGCAATAAAGGAACATAAAGCACCGTAATGCAGCCCCATTGGCTGTTCCAATCAGCCAATAGAATGCAAGCTCAATCCTATTGGCTAATTGGATCAGCCAATAGGATTGAAGCTCAATCCTATTGGCTGATTGCATCAGCCAATAGGATTTTTTTCCCTTGAATTCTGATTGGCTGATAGAATTCTATCAGCCAATCAGAATTCAAGGGACGTCATCTTGGACAACGTCCCTTAAATGAACCTTCATTCTTCAGTAGACGTCGACAGAAGAGGATGCTCCGCGCGTGATGTCTTGAAGATGGAGCCGCTACGCGTCAGAAGGATGAATATAGAAGATGCCGTCTGGATGAAGACTTCTGCCCGTCTGGTGGACCACTTCTTGTCGCTTGGATTAAGACTTCTCCCGGCTTCGTTGAGGACTTCTGCCCGCTTGGATGAAGACTTCTCCGGGCTTGATGAGGATGGATGTCCGGTCTTAAAAAACTGTAAGTGGATCTTCGGGGGTTAGTGTTTTTTTTAAGGGTTTATTGGGTGGGTTTTATTTTTAGCTTAGGGTTTGGGTAATGGAAAAGAGCTAAATGCCCCTTTAAGGGCAATGCCTATCCAAATGCCCTTTTCAGGGCAATGGGGAGCTTAGGTTTTTAGATTTTAAGGGCTATTGGCAGTTTATTTTAGGCTAGGGTTTTTTAATTTGGGGGGCTTTTTTTTAATAGATTAGGTGTAATTAGTTTAAATATTTGATAATTTCTTTTTTATTTTGTGTAATTTAGTGTTTATTTTTTTGTAATTTAGTTAATTGTATTTAAATAATGTAATTTATTTAATTGTAGTGTAATGTTAGGTGTTAGTGTAAGACAGGTTAGGTTTTATTTTACAGGTAAATTTGTATTCATTTTAGCTAGGTAGTTAGTAAATAGTTAATGTTAAAATAAATACAAACTTGCCTGTAAAATAAAAATAAACCCTTAGCTAGATACAATGTAACTATTAGTTATATTGTAGCTAGCTTATGTTTTATTTTACAGGTAAGTATTTAGTTTTAAATAGGAATTATTTAGGTATTAATTGTAATTTTTATTTAGATTTATTTTAATTATGTTAAAGTTAGTGGGTGTTAGGGTTAGGGTTAGGTTTAGTGGTTAATAACTTTAGTATAGTTGTGGCGACGTTGGGGGCGGCAGATTAGGGGTTAATAAGTGTAATGTAGGTAGCAAAGACATTGGGGGCAGCAGATTAGGGGTTAATAAGTGTAGGTAGGTGGCGGCAACATTGGGGGCAGCAGATTAGGGGTTAATAAGTGTAGGTAGGTATCGGCTTTACGCTCCTTTATTGCAGGTGTTAGGCTTTTTTTTAGCTGGCTCTCCCCATTGATGTCTATGGGGAAATCGTGCACGAGTACGTAAAACCAGCTCATAACAGCACTGGTATTTGTGTGTGGTATGGAGCTCAATGCTGCCATATTACCTGCTAACGCTGGGTTTTTGCAAACCTGTAATAGCAGCACTATAGGGAGGTGAGCGATGACAATACCTTGCAAGTTAGTAGCGAGCCACTCATAACGCAAAACTCGCAATCTGTCCGTTTGTCTAAAACTAACCTAAGCTACCCATTGTCCCTAAAGGGGTATTTGTATGGCATTGCCCTTTAAAGGGGAATCAGCTCTTTAGTGACCATTAAAAGATTTAAAATATCCCTAATTTAAAAAAAAAACTTACCCCAAATTTTTTTTTTTTTTTTAAAAAAAACCTTTACACTAACCCCCGAAAATGTACTCACTGTTCCTGAAGTTCAGAAGTTCAGACAGAACAAAATCTTCATCAAGGCGGTGAAGATCTTCCAGGGCGTCACCATCTTCTATCATCTTCCTGGAGGTGCAGAGCGGTCTTTGGCAATGTGCAGATCCGGAGTGCTGGTCCTCAGCCAGAGTGCTGGTCCTCTTTAGTGGCGGCAGTCTTCAGCGACGTGGATCCTCTTTATGCGATCGTCCGCCGCACACTGAAGATTGAATGCAAGGTACCCCTTTTATATTAGGGTACCATTGCATTCCTATTGGCTGAAAAATTCAAATCATCCAATAGGATGAGAGCTGCTTAAATACTATTGGCTGTTCAAATCAGTTAGTATTAGCGATGTGGGGGCCAGCAGTTTAGGGGTTAATAGCTTTAGTATAGTAGTTGCGATGTGGGGCTGGCGGTTTAGGGGTTAATAGCTTTATTATAGTAGTTGTGATGTGAGGGCTGGCGGTTTAGCGGTTAATAACTTTATTTTAGTAGTTGTGATGTGGGGAGCAGGTGGTTTAGGGGTTAATAGGTTTATTTAGGTGTTAGCGATGTGGGGGCGGCGGTTTATGGGTTAATCACTTTATTTAGTGTTGGCAATATCGGGGGGCGGCAGATTAGGGGTATTTAGACTAGGGATTTATGGTGTAATGGCTGGTTATTTATGGCAAGCCCGCAAACGGGCACATTTTCCCATTTGCATACGCGTAATAAATTAGCGCTTGTAATCTAGCCCTAAATGGCTGCTGAAAAAGATTACTCGATCAGGCAGTTTAGAAAGCTGTTGGATCAGTGGAAGGTTGTTTACTGCAATGGGAGCTAAAAAGCAATTAGTTTATATTGAGTGCATTACTGAATATCTGCTTCCTCTCCTAGGCATAAAGGACAGAATGCCCACTATTTGTATTACTAAATTATAATTCTGAGAAAATTAAAAAAGTATTTGTAAAAAATAAAAAAAACAATCATCATCCATAAAATCCTATGAATATTTAAGAATGATGTATATAAAATATATAAAATCTTGAAATACTAAATACTAAAGTAATAATGATACAATATTAATGATGACTAATACCATTTGTGTTGTAGTGCAGGCTTTTTTCTATTTTTTCACCTGTTATGGCCTAGATTACAAGTGCAGCGCAAAAAATATTAGTACTATTGTGCACTAGCACCATTCAAGATAAATCAATAACGCTTTTATTTTTGTAAAGCAAAAAGTAATATATCAGCAATTGCTCAAAAGCCTAGAAAGCTCTAACATATGAATGTTGTATAACAATGAAGCGCTAAATCCCTTATATAATAGACTTCTAGAGTATTGCGCTGAAAAACTTATGTTGGTCATTGTTTGAGCGCTAAGCTGAAGGTCAAATAGTGGAGTTTTTCACTAACATTTAAACTTTTATTTTCTATTGAGATTTGTTTAAAACACTGCACACATATATGTACACATTTGAGCCCTACCCAGTTCAACACCTTGTAATGTAATTTATCCCTTTAAATCACAGTTAACACATTTATTTCAATTAAAAAAAACCTATATTTTGCAATGTACTCTAGACTTTTCTTTACATATATGTGTTGTAGATGATCCATTTATATAGCCCATCTGGGGGTATTTTTGTAAAAATATATAGTTTTGCTTATTTTTAAATAACATTGTTCTGATTTTCAGACTCCTAACTAAGCCCCAACGTTTTAGATGTATACTGATATATACAGACTTCACATTAATTCTTTTTATATAATGGCCTCTATTTATCAAGCTGTCTACTTTCTAGCATTCGCCGGTCCCAATATGCTCGCCTGAGCTCGCCTAACATTGCAGCCGCGGACCTGAATACGTTCGTCAAATTTATCAAGAAAGATGTCAAAAAGCCACGCACCAAGTACGGTGCGATGAGCAGCGGACTGTTGTTAACTAACAGTCATCGATCTCGCTGCTCATCGGCTTATTCGCTGTTTTACCCCCAATACCGCCGCTCCCGGAGCCCCCCGCAACTAAATAAAGATATTAACCCCTAAACCGCCACTCCTGGACCCCGCCGCAACTAAATAAACTTATTAACCCCGAAACCGCCGCTCCCGGAGCCCCCCGCAACTAAATCAACTTATTAACCCCTTAAACCACTGCTCCCGGACCCCACCTGCAACTATAATAAATATATTAACCCCTAAACCAACCGCCGCCGCTCCCAGACCCCGTCGCCACCTACATTATACCTATTAATCCCTAATCTGCCGCCCCCTATACCGCCACCACCTACATAAAGTTATTAACCCCTATCCTGCCGATCCCGGACCCCGCCGCAAATAAATAAAATGTTTAACCCCTAAACTGCCGCACCCGGAGCCCACCGCCACCTACATTACATTTATTAACCCCTAATCTGCCCCCTACACTGCCGCCACCTACATTATATCTATTAACCCCTAAACCTAAGTCTAACCCTAACCCTAACACCCCCCTAATTTAAATATTATTTAAATGAATCTAAATAAATATTCCTATAATTAAATAAATTATTCCTATTTAAAACTAAATACTTACCTATAAAATAAACCCTAAGATTTCTACAATATAACTAATAGTTACATTGTAGCTATTTTAGGGTTTATATTTATTTTACAGGCAACTTTGTATTTATTTTAACTAGGTACAATAGCTATTAAATAGTTATTAACTATTTAATAGCTACCTAGTTAAAAAAATACAAATTTGCCTGTAACATAAATCCTAACCTAAGTTACAATTACACCTAACACTATACTACAATTAAATAAATTAAATTAATTAAATACAATTACCTACAATTAAATAAAAATAACTAAAATTAACTAAAGTACAAAAAAAACAAAACTCTAAATTACAGAAAATAAAAAAAATTACAAGAAGTTTAAACTAATTACACCTAATCTAAGCCCCCTAATAAAATAAAAAATCCCCCCAAAATAATAAAATTTGGCTGATCAAATCAGCCAATAGGATTGACCTCGCATTCTATTGGCTGATCGGAACAGCCAATAGAATGTGAGGTCAATCCTATTGGCTGATTTCATCAGCCAATCTGATTTTTCCTACCTTAATTCCGATTGGCTGATAGAATCCTATCTGCCAATCGGAATTCAAGGGACGCCATCTTGGATGACGTAATTTATAGGAACCGTCATTTGTCGTTTAGTCGTCGGGATCGATGGATGCTCCGCATCGGATGTCTTCAAGATGGTGCCACTCCTCGTCGGATGGAAGAAGATAGAAGATGCCGCTTGGATGAAGACTTCTGCCCATCTGGAGGACCTCTTCTGGCCGGATTGGATGAAGACTTCTGCCCATCTAGAGGACCACTTCGCCCGGATTCGTTGAGGACTTAGGCCCAGCTGGGTGAAGACGGCTCAAGGTAGGGTGATCTTCAGGGGGTTAGTGTTAGTTTTTTTTTAAGGGGGGTTTGGGTGGGTTTTAGAGTAAGGTTGGGTGTGGGTGGTGGGTTTTAATGTTGGGGGGGTATTTCTTTTTTTACAGGTAAAAGAGCTGATTACTTTGCGGCAATGCCCCGCAAAAAGCCCTTTTTAGGGCTATTTGTAATTTAGTATAGGGTAGGAAATTTTATTATTTTGGGGGGATTTTTTATTTTATTAGAGGGCTTAGATTAGGTGTAATTAGTTTAAACTTCTTGTAATTTTTTTTATTTTCTGTAATTTAGAGTTTGTTTGTTTTTGTACTTTAGTTAATTTTAGTTATTTTTATTTAATTATAGGTAATTGTATTTAATAAATTTAATTTATTTAATTGTAGTATAGTGTTAGGTGTAATTGTAACTTAGGTTAGGATTTATTTTACAGGTAAATTTGTAGTTATTTTAACTAGGTAGCTATTAAATAGTTAATAAATATTTAATAGCTATTGTACCTAGGTAAAATAAATACTAAGTTGCCTGTAAAATAAATATAAACCCTAAAATAGCTACAATGTAACTATTAGTTATATTGTAGCTATCTTAGGGTTTATTTTATAGGTAAGTATTTAGTTTTAAATAGGAATAATTTATTTAATTAAAGGAATATTTATTTTAATTAATTTAAATAATATTTAAGTTAGGGGGGTGTTAGGGTTAGGGTTAGACTTAGGTTTAGGGGTTAATAGATATAATGTAGGTGGCGGCGGTGTAGGGGGGGCAGATTAGGGGTTAATAAATGTAATGTAGGTGGCGGTGGGCTCCGGGAGCAGCAGTTTAGGGGTTAAACAATTAATTTATTTGCAGCGAGGTCAGGGATCGGCAGGATAGGGGTTAATAACTTTATGTAGGTGGCGACGGTATAGGGGGCAGCAGATTAGGGGTTAATAGGTATAACGTAGGTGGCGGCGGGGTCTGGAAGCGACGGTTTAGGGGTTAATAAATTTATTATATTTGCGGTGGGGTCCGGGAGTGGCGGTTTAGGGGTTAATAAGTATAAAGTAGGTGGCAGTGGTGTAGGGGGGGCAGATTAGGGGTGTTTAGACTCGGGGTACATGTTAGGGTGTTAGGTGCAGACACTTCCCATAGGAATCAATGGGATATCGGGCAGCAGCGAACATGAGCTCTCGCTGCTGTTAGACTCCTATTGATTCCTATGGGATCCGCCACCTCCAGGGCGGTGGATTGAAAACCAGGTACGCTGGGTCAGAATAGTGGCGAGCGTACCTGGTTGTTCTTTGATAACTACCAAAAGTAGTCAGATTGTGCCGAACTTGCGTTCGGAACATCTGTAGTGACGTAACCATCAATCTGTGTCGGACTGAGTCCGGCGGATCGTATGTTACGTCACTAGATTCTACTTTTGCCGGTCTGTAGGGCTTGATAACTATGGCGAATCAGCCTCGCCAAAAAATACGCTGCGGAATTCCAGCGTATTTGCGGTTGACGGCTTGATAACTAGAGGCCAATGGGTCTATTTATATGCAGGAAAAGGGGGGGGGCTGCTCTCAGTCCCTTTCAGTAGGATATTCAGACTCATCAACAGTGCTAAAATGGGAGCTTTTAAATAAGTTTTTAAAAAGATTTTATACTGGATTTTTATATCAGTATCTATGCATATTATTCTTTATAGTAGTGTCTATTACATGCAGTTAAATTAAAATTGGTGTATACTGTCCCTTAAGGGTCAAATCGCCATGACTTCATTCCCACCTTACCCAATAAAGACACAGACACATATTTGGAGGTATAAGACCGTGAAGCAAGGTCGCGTTTATTAAAACCTAACCAGGCAAACTCTAAACTTATTAACTTGGGAAGCTTAAGGCTTATCTATGGGTGGCGGCATCTGAGGCTAAACTATATTCTAAGCCTATCCATAATTTAGTATATATATATATATACAACCAGCGTAGTGAGGTCACCGGCCCAGATTGGTTGTTGCAATGCTCCTGCCGAGCATTGCCCTTCAGAGGCTGGCATCATCCACAAGGGGTTTCTAGGTCAGCAGGCCCGCGGGGAGAGGCGTTACAAGCTGCGACTTGCAACATCATGCCCCTCCCATTAGCTCGACCACACCCTCGCGGAAACCATAAAAATTATTTGGCCGGGACCCCGCCACGCCAGCCGATAATTTCTACTCTTATGCTAGCAAATTGCTCCATACCCTTTAGGGTCATCATTTAGGCGTAAGACGCACAACAAACACCCATGATGTGAAGCCAAAAATTACCACTTTGGACTTAAGATCAGCTAGCCTGAGTAGGCATGCCCCTGCCAAAGTCCTAACAAAACCACCCTAATGGCAGCTGTTCACTCAGTGCCGCCCCCCTTTCCTGCAAAAAATATCAAACACGTTAACAACAAGGGAGGGATGGGCGGGGAAAAAACCTTTCTCCAGCAGTTGCAGACAAGAAAGAGGAAGTGTTCCAGCATCCATGCACTTTTATAACAGGTAAGAGTCCCCACCCCACATATTGCAACAATTGTTGCAAACTCACACACTGCACAGCTTTACATTTCAGTCAGGCAGCATAACCCTTAAGACGTTACATGCACAAATATGCCTTTCACTAGCATAAGGGTCAAATCGCCATGACTTCATTCCCACCTTACCCAATAAAGACACAGACACATATTTGGAGGTATAAGACCGTGAAGCAAGGTCGCGTTTATTAAAACCTAACCAGGCAAACTCTAAACTTATTAACTTGGGAAGCTTAAGGCTTATCTATGGGTGGCGGCATCTGAGGCTAAACTATATTCTAAGCCTATCCATAATTTAGTATATATATATATACAACCAGCGTAGTGAGGTCACCGGCCCGGATTGGTTGTTGCAATGCTCCTGCCGAGCATTGCCCTTCAGAGGCTGGCATCATCCACAAGGGGTTTCTAGGTCAGCAGGCCCGCGGGGAGAGGCGTTACAAGCTGCGACTTGCAACATCATGCCCCTCCCATTAGCTCGACCACACCCTCGCGGAAACCATAAAAATTATTTGGCCGGGACCCCGCCACAAGAGATACCACACCTGCCTCCCATAATGGAGCTCTTGCCGCCACACCTAGGGATAGCTAACTGACATGCCGCCTCAACGCGCCAGCTAGATTAGCCAAAAATAGCTCTAACCCTTCTTCAGTTAAATGAACCCCGTCCGGCCTGTACAGCCGCTTGCAGTCCCCCAAGATGTTATCATGCCTGATCACAAAGCCACCTTCCTCCACGATCAACCTCCCCACATCTCTGTTCAACTTCTTCCGGATACGGTAGGCTGAACGGTGCACTCTCACATGCCGCCACTGCAAGCGCGCTATCACATTTGACCAAGCCACTCGTACCCCCGGGAAACGCACTTTCAACCAACGTACATCTGATTGAATGATGTTCACCAACTCCAGCACAGGCAAACTCCCCACATCATTTCCACCCAGATGCAACACAATCAACGAAGGCCGTCCCCAACGAAGGAAGGCCTCCTCCAGACGACCTGGCAAATCACTCCACAACATTCCCCTTTTCCCCAGCCATCTAATGGAAACCGCATCTGGACGAAATCCCAGCTGCTGGCCGCCCGGGCGCCTCAAAGCGTGAATGGCCGCCCAGTGAACGTACGAGTGGCCGACTATCCACGCTCTACACGGAGGGGCTCTTACACCTAAAATCAACAAAAATTTTCATTACTAAGTCCCCGCCCATTTTTTAATACCCACCCCTCCCCTTTTTCACTATCTACACTTTACTCTGAAGGGGTCTAATGTATGTCCTATACCGTTTGGAACTCCACCTTCCCAGTTTCTTAATTTCCCGCTCTGACGCCCCAGCCGCAGCCGCGCTGGTGGCTGCTCCAATGCGAAAGGAGTGGGGAGCGATGAGCCCAGGGTCCAAGCCGACCCTCTTAGCAGCTTCCTCCAACACCCTCCGAAACTGGAATCTGGACAGGTTAGACCCATCCGCGTGAATAAAAAACTGCCTTGAACTCCCTGGCCTGTTCGCCGAAAAATCAGAAGCAAGCCGGGCGGGGCAACACCCCACAAAGTCCTGCTGCTGTATGGACAACCATACACCTTTCCTGTCTTGATCCGTCTTTGATCTAGGGATAAATAACAATAGCGCTTTCAAGTCAAACCTGACATGCTGCGCTTGGATACCACAACCTACCGCCGACCTGGTTGGACTAACTATCTCGCCTACTCTCAGGGCCCCAAAGAAAGCAACCGCAAACGCCGCCCTAAACAAAGCAACCTCATACTCATCCGCGCACACTTCCGGCAGCGCTGCCAATAAGGCCCCCAGCCGCTGAATTGTAATGGGCTCTCGCCGATCTGCCGACTTAGCCTCTATCCTGCCCCAGCCTTTCATTACCTGCCTAAGCAGAAACGCATTCGTCCCATCCTGGATACCCTTCCATTTAGCGAAAAAGGATAAGGCAGCTAGCCTTCCTTGCATGGATCCTTTTCTACAGCCACTTTCCTTCAAACACACCATCCACTCAAGCAACAAAGCTGGCGATCCGGATTCCACCGGAACGCCCTTACCCTTGAGGAAAACTTCCCATTCGGCCCAGTACTTGCCGTAGGCCTTCCAGGTAGCAGGTGCCAGCGACGCCTGAACCATTGAAGTCAACACGTCCCCCCTTCCGCCACCTGCCAAAGAAAGGAAGGACAAGGAGTACCAACCTCTGCTGCCCTTGGTGCCAGCTTTCTGAATGCCTCCCATTGTCCTCGCGACAACGCATCCGCCAATACATTATCGACCCCAGGCACATGCCGCGCCGTAAAGTCAATGTTGTGCTGCAAGCACCGCAGCACCACCCACCGAAGGTAACGCACCACAATAGGGGAAGAGGCTGAAAGATTGTTGATAGCAAACACGACGCTCAAATTATCGCACCAGAATATTACATTCTGGTTTGCTAGTTGTCGCCCCCATAACTCAATGGCTACGACAATAGGGAACAATTCCAGGAGCGTAAGGTTCCTAGTCCAACCCCTCTCCGTCCAGGCCACAGGCCACTCCCCGGCACTCCATGCGCCGTTGAAGTAAGCCCCATAACCCTTTGCCCCCGCCGCATCCGTGAACAGATGCAAAGCTTGGCTAGATGTCCTCACCTGCCTCCACAACAGGACCCCATTGAAATCTTTCAGGAACAATTCCCAGATTCTCAAGTCTTCCTTCATATCCGGAGACACCGCACATGACTTGCGGCTCCCGCTATCTCCTTTTAGAGGGCCCTCCAACCTCCTGTTGAATACTCTGCCCATCGGGATAACTTTGCATGCGAAATTGAGCAAACCCAGTAAAGACTGCAACTCCTTTATCGCTAGCCGGTCCGCCGCCGCGGCCGAAGAAACCGCGGCCAGCATTCGCACCACCTTATCGTTTGGCAACCTGCACTGCCTTTCTAAAGTATCGATCTCGATACCCAGAAACGTCAGGCAAGTGCAGGGCCCCTGGGTCTTGTCCTCTGCCAATGGGACCCCAAAATGCGCAAATAGGGTTCTCATCACCGACATGAGTCGCTCGCACTCGAGCGACCCAGCTCTACCTATCAGCAGAAAATCGTCCAAGTAATGGGCTATCAGCCCACCCCGCGCTTCTGAAAACACCGCCCAGTGCAAGAATGTGCTGAACATCTCGAAAAAGGCGCATGAGACCGAGCAACCCATTGGGAGACAACGATCCACATAGTAAGCACCCTCGAACCAGCACCCCATCAACCGAAAGGATGCCGGATGAATAGGCAACAAGCGGAAGGCCGACTCAATGTCAAGCTTTGCCAAGAGTGCCCCAACACCAGCCTGCTGCACCAAAACCATTGCTTGGTCAAACGACTGATAAAAAACTGAGCTCACTTCCGGGTTGATTGCGTCATTGACCGAATTACCTTTCGGGTATGACAAATGCTGAATCAACCGGAATTTCCCCGATTCCTTCTTCGGCACAACCCCCAGTGGGGAAACCACCAAACCCTCCATGGGTGGCTCCCGAAAGGGGCCCACCATGCGACCTAAACTCAGTTCTTTGCCCAGTTTATCCCTCACTACGTCAGGGTAGTCATACGCTGACTTGAGGTTCCGCTTCTGACACGCCCCAACTACCGGACCTACCACTGGAATGAGGAAACCCTCCCGCAATCCGGCCAGGAGGAGATCCCCTGCCCTCCTGTCCGAGTACGCCCTGAGCCATGGCTCAAGGGCAGCCACCCTCAACGGCGTTGGTGCCCTTTGCCCCAGCAGCCCCTCTGCCGGCTCCGCGGCCCCCCGTCTCTTTCCGTCTAGCGCATTCGGTCCCTGGATGACCAGCTCCGCAGTATATGCAGGAGTGCCGAAAGGAGCAGTTCGCTCCCCGGTCACACTTCCCGTCGTTAAACCTCCAACACTCCCGCCCTTTCCGTTTGACTCCCCCCATCTGCCTGCTCCCCCCGGCCCTTGCGCCTGAAGGGGGGGAGGGAGAGCGCTCCGCACCCAGACGCTGCCATAAGTGCACATCCGTGGTGCCAAAGGTCAGCAAAGGGTTCCCTACCATCTTACGCCTATAATCCGCGTCATAAGACCGCCACACCCCGTCCTTATACGTCTTATGGACGAACTCGATAGTTTCCATGTATTTTAACACGTCAACCCGCAGCTCAGGCTTCGCCTCCACTAGGCAAGAAGCCAAAACTCTAAAACACGTGCGCCACTCGTCCATTGTCTCCGGTCTCTTGACCTTTTTTGGACCTGAGCCGTCCTCGCTCCTCTCCTTGGCCTTATGGGCCTCCAGCGACAATTCGAAAATGTGCACATATTTGCCATCTCTAATTTTTTTGATCGTCTTAGCTTTAAGGTGAGAATGCAATGAGTGCACGCTGCAGGGGTAGGCATCTCCCTGCAGCGCCACTTTCCTGTCTGCCACCGCCAAGCTCGCAGCCCCTGGCCCTACCTGCTGAACAGCACCCCCTGAGCCCCCCATCTGCGCTCCCCCACCCGGAGCTAGCCTCGACTCCTGTCTCTGTTGCCCAGCTACCAACCTGCGAAGATATTTCAATACCCGTTTTTGAGGTTTAGACACTGGCCCTAAGGAGTCGTCACTCTCAGAGCCAGTGTCACTAGATGACCCACCCGCACCCTCCCCCAGCACCCCACACAATGCAATCTCACCTGCTCCTGCCGCCGCCGAGGGAAAAGCCTCCTGGCCTGGACCGGTCCTCTGAGACACTTCTCGCCTAGCATCCTGGCAAACTGCCACCACAGCATCCCCGCTAACCTGCGGAAACAAAACAGAATCGGGAGCACCAGGGATCAAGGAACGGGCACCACCCCCACCCACTACAGAACTACTTTGCAGGCCACCCACCTGGGCCCCGGCCCCCAACTGCCCTGTTCCACCAGCCCCTGCGCTTCCAACCACAGGCCCGTGTCCACCCGCCCTCCCTCTGCCCACAACTCCCACATGACCGGGATCCACCCCCCCAGCGCTGACCTGAACTGTATGTTGCTGCCCCCCCATCCCAGAAGGACCAGCGTGCGCCCCTTGGGCCAATATTGAGGCCAGCCTGAAAATTTCCCCCATCACATCCTGTCGTCCTCTCCCCAGAGGCTCATGCCCAACTTGCAACCCACCAACCACCTGGTTACTGCCCACAACAGGGCCACACTCCGGTCCAACACTTCCACTCACACTCGGCATTGCCATATCTGCCAGGCCCTCCCCGCCCTGGTGCCCCGCACCAACAAGTCCCCTAGTGCCAAAAACCCCAAGGCCCATGGATGTCCCAGCCCGCGGCTCGGGCCCGCTAATGCCAGCACCCATATGCCTACCATGCGCCCCCACAAGTGTCTCCAATTGCCAAGTGCCTGACCCCCCATGTCCTCTCACCGCCGCGGCCTGTCCGGTGCTGCCCCTCCCGGATCCCCGGGCTCCCGACTCACCTTCCGCGCCTCCATCCGTCGACCTGACTCCGCCGCGCCCGAAACCGGAAATGCCGTCGCACGCGCGGCGCCCGGAAGTGACGTCACTAGCGCGACTACCGGAAGTGACGTCACTCGCGCCTACCACCGACCGAAGGCCTCCACCGAGGGAAGAAGCCCTGCCCGCCGCTCCAGCCTGGACCACGCCGCCGACCGCCGGAACCCCCGCCGGACCACCGAGGACGATGCCAGACTGCTCCATACCCGCCGCGACGCCCGGACCTGCTCCCGCCGAAAGGGCCTGGATTAAGGCCACGACCGCCGCCCGTGCCGCCTCTGGGACAGGTAAGTTAGGTAAGTACCCGTCCCAAAGAGGGGCCGCAGACCCACCGGGGCCACCACTGATTGAGGGGGCACCCTGCAGGCCGTAGTCTCCGCCATCGGAGGCCACCGGGGTAGGGGGGGAACCCACTGGGCCACCAGGCGCGACCATGCGGTGTAGGCCCGAAGGCCCGCCGCCTAAAGTTAGGCCCTCCTGCTCGCCCTGCCATACGCGGCGTAGGCCCAAAGGCCTCCCGCTTGAAGTCGGGCCTTCACCCACGCCCTGCGCAACTAGGCCCTCTGGCCCGCTCACTGACCCACGGCCCTGCGCCACGCGCCCCTGATCCGGGCCTACCCGCCCCACACCAGGCCCCCCGCCCGACTCAAGCTGCCGGGCCCTAAACACCTCCGGGAGGCCGATCGAGCCAACCGGAGACCTTTCCACCCCACCGCCACCCCCTGAACCCAACCCCGAATCCTCCAAATCTTCCCCCTGGGACCCCGGGAAGAGGGAAGGGGAGGAAGACACTCCCGAGGGCTCCCCAGAGTCCCGGGAAGGGGTGAGGCCCACCCCCTGAGAAGGGCTAGGGCCTACTACCTCACTAACCAAACTGCCACCTCTCCCCCTCACAGATACTCGCCGTGTCACTGGCGAAGACTCCCTCATCCGCTTTGGAGGAACAGACTGACGCCTAGGCCGCACCATTTTGCCAGCAAAAACAGAAAAAACCTTTCTCCAGCAGTTGCAGACAAGAAAGAGGAAGTGTTCCAGCATCCATGCACTTTTATAACAGGTAAGAGTCCCCACCCCACATATTGCAGCAATTGTTGCAAACTCACACACTGCACAGCTTTACATTTCAGTCAGGCAGCATAACCCTTAAGACGTTACATGCACAAATATGCCTTTCACTAGCATTAATGTGTATATATGAGGGGAATACTTTATTTTAATATATTAAACGTGTGTTTTGTTACACATATAGGGCCAGTCTACAAATGGAGTGCAAAAATGCACTTTCGCAAGTGCTATATTAGAGCTCCACTTGTAATACCAGCGCACACAAATGTGCGCTGCTATTTGAAGTAGAGCACAATGCAAATGTGACCTCGCATTCTCATTGCATGGAAGCTTTGCGCTCACAAGATTGCACTTCATAGGCTCCAATGGGAGCCATGTTCTTATGTCGATAGTCACGGCAGAGAACCTTGTGCAGCGAAGGTGGTACGTTGTGCAGCGATGGGCAGCAAAGTTAAAATATATATGTATATTAATATTTACGTATATATTTATGTGTTTATATGTGTATATACACATATTAACACATAAATATATATTTATATAAGCATATACATACAGTATATATTTTAAGTTTAAACACAGTACCCATAGAGCCATTCAGAACTTGATGCAGCTGTTTCCGCACGAGCCTTCAGGCTCGCCGGAAACAGGAGTTAAGAAGCAACAGTCTTAAGACCGCTGCTCCTTAACTCGTCCTCTTGCTCTGAGGCTGCGGACATCAATCCGCCTGGTCGCATACAATCAGGTTCATTGACACGCGAATCTGGAGGGGGCGGCATTGCACAAGCAGTTCACCAGAACTGCTTGTGCAATGTTGAAGCCAACAGTGTATGCTGTCAGCATTTTATAATTCGGCCCCATAGACCGCAATGTAACGGCACTTTTTAGTGCTGTTTTTTTCTATCATCCCACATCTGTACACTTTAACCCCTTAAAACTGCTTTGTGCAGTTACATTTTTACAAATTAAAAATGCTCTTAATTTTAAATAATAATAAGGAACAAAACTTTATTTTGGGGGAAATTTGGTGACATTTTTTTAAATTAACCAGAGGTCTGAACGTCCTACCTTATATGGGATACTATAGCCACCTATCATTAGCTAATGAAAAATCGTATCGAGGAGGGTGCATAGCAGCATAGGCAGTCTACATAATCTAATCCCAGTGTCCTATCGAAAAGTGCTACCTTGTCGAGATTTGCTATCTGTAATCTGCACATGCTCAAAATTACGTAATCGCACTCCATGTGTTTGAAAGGAATGTGTGAAATGTGATTACGTAATTGTGAGCATGTGCAGATAACAGGTAGCAAATCTCGACAAACTCATCTTCTGTCGAAAAGAGATACCTTATATGTAACTGCTTATTGTTATTAAGTCACACTAAGACCAGTGTATGTGTTGTTGATCAGACACATATATACGCTTCACTGTAATTCCCCCATGTTCACTATCTTTTTTTGCCTAAGCCTGGAAGGTTCAAGGGGGCAAAGCGGAGGCAAAAAAGATAGTGAAGATGGGGGAATTACAGTGTAGCGAATATATGTTGAGATTTGCTTCCTGCAATCTGCACATGCTGGTGATTACATAATCGCATTCCACACATTTCATGCAAACATATGTGGAGTGTGATTAAGTAATTGCGAGCATGCGCATGTTGAGGTAGCAAATCTCGACAAGGTAGCTCTTTTTGAGAGAGTAATGGCCTTGAAATCCTGTGATTTCATCAATGATTGTGTGATTTCATTTTTCCAGCAAGTTGGAGTTTCGTTACAATCTAAGCACTTGCCCCCCGTCATGAAGGGGTTAGCAATACCCCTCTGTAGACATTGTTTGTTTGTTTGTTTTTAGAGGCAAGACACGTAATTATCAAACCTTATATTATAATACAAATTAGGCTAACAGTGTGTAACTAGATATAATTACTGCTAAACACTTGAAAAGCAACATGAAACACAAAAAAATACAGGTGTAAATATATTGATGATTCTCCTGAGATAGTGGCAATGGTCAGAGGGGAAATCTTGGTGAGATATTAATGTTTTCTTTTGCAACTGTGAATAAAAACAGATAAAGCTCCATTACAGAATTAAAAGCTACGTAAATTATTTATTGAGCTCAATGCGTTTCAATGGTTACAGCCGTCTTTTTAAAAAGCGAGAATAAAAACAAAATCATTAAAAAGCTATAACCTTTATCCTCTTATGTTTACTTTATATCATAAAATGTTCAGCCATCGACTCTCCAGCCTCCATCTTGGTTCCTGGAGAGATGAATCACATTTGCAGAAAAAAACATATACAATATACATTTGAATGCTTTTTCTAGAAACCAAGTTGGAGACTGGAGAGTCATTTCCCTATATGTAAGCATAAAGTAAATTGCAGTCGTTGAATAATATATATATATATATACACACACACACACAGAGGAAGAGAGAGGAGGGGGGAAATAGATAGATAGATAGATAGATAGATAGATAGATAGATAGATAGATAGATAGATAGATGAATGTGCTGTAGTCATTTAAGTAGACATGTGCATGGCAACAAAATTTGGTTCGGTTCGGATTGATTCGGAATTTTTCGAAGTTCGGATCGATTCGAATTCGGAAAATTTGGAATCGATTCGTTTCGGATTCAAAGAAATTCGGCTGGATTCGGTTCGATTCGGTTTGATTCGGTTTGTAAATTCGGCATTTTGGTAAGTGTTAGGTGGGATTAGACTAGTATTATACTGTATATTAGGTGTTAACCTAACATACTGTACAATACTAGTGTAATCCCAATGGCCATCCGAATTTACGAATTGATTCGATTCAGAAAATTCAGTAAAATTTTAATTCGGAAATTCGATTCGATCCGAATCGCTGAATTTGCTGAATTTTCAGAATTTCCAAATCAAACCGAACCGAATTGCACATATCTACATTTAAGTGGTTATATGAAATGAATGATACACTCAGCATAGGCAAAACACACAAAATATTCTATTTAGAATCTTGGAAGTTATGGAAAAATAACTTCAAATTTCAGAACTATAAGTCTTCAAGGAAAGTTCTGATGCCTTGTACAATGATTAGGTTGAATAGTTGTAATAGCATATTTAAAATTAATAATATCAGCATAATATTAACTATTTCCCCACTCCAGTTTCTTGAAACAAACGTATCTCACGGAGAAGCACTGTAGAGGTATTTCATTATTCAATTCGCTGCCATTCTAGAGCTGTTTTAATAGGTGATACCAAATATAGCTTTCCATGCCGCCATTTGTTTTTGAAAAACAAACCCCAGTGGCATCTGGGTTATCCCACAGGACTTCCAAAGTGGGCCGCCAGGACCAGTGACACCCCAACCGAAGGAAAAATTCCCTAGATCATACGGAACGGAGGATTCTGCAACACCCCGACACCAGAGGCAGAAAGGAAGTCACATGACCGAACAGGCCGGGTGACGTCAGACGCCGTAACACTGGTGAGGGGAGAGGAGGCTGAGGCTGAGCGGCAGTAGTCGGCACCTTCAAACCGAAGTATTGGAGTGGATAAGCCGTGAAGAGCCGCTGGGAGCCGTCCAGCTGCTTTTGTCCTTCCGAATACGAGAGAGGGAGATCGAACGATCCGGATACAGATCGGAGAAGATGGGGTGCCACTGAGAGCGGTAAGATTCCTTTAGCTCACTACATAGTGTGCAACTTTTTTGGTATTTCCATGCCGCCAAGTCAGATCATCTTTGAGACAGTGAACTCTGGGGCCGCCAGAATCCATCCGGAGATCTGCAACAAAGATGAGAAACCCCATACATTGCTTGATCTTCTGTTATTAATAAAGGTACCAATCCTGCACATGGGGCCACTCATACATCGGAACAGGGAGACAAGAACAGGCCAGGCTTTTCTAGGATAGGGGAGGGAGGTTGCAATGCCGCATATGCTCCATATCAATAGTTTTGCTACATTATTCTCTGGGCTAAATCTCATCCATCTTGTTAATACTTGAAACAGCACAATAAGGTCATTCCGTCAGATGCATCCATATCTTCTGTTAGTGCCGCATGCCATGGGAATATCTGGGTATGTGAGAGTGAAGATGTAGGTGTGCAAGATAAGGGAGTTTGGTCTATGTTAGAACGCTATGGGCTAGATTCTGAGAGGCGCAATATAATTTGGGTTTTTAAAGCTGTTTGCACACAAGTTAAATTCCGCCTGTATTACAAGTAGAAAGTAAATGTGAACACATGAGCGCAATTGCTATTTACACTGGAATGATTATAGCGACTTCAGAGTTCTGGTTAACTCTTACCTGAGTGAAAACAAAATCACAAAACACATCAAAATACATTTAAAACTACAGTTACACTCATAATAACACTATCTAATAATTATTTTAAAAAACTGCATAAGGGCTCAAATATATGAGGTCTCAGATATTATAAAATAAAAAGGACTTCAAAGGGCTTTGACATAAACATGTCCAAATATGTATATATGTTTATTTGTGTATACATGTGTATTTATAGGTGTATATATGTATTTACAGACATATATTCACATAGAAACACATAAATACATATGTACACACATGGGGGAATGCAATTTTGGGTTTGCGACTTCTCAAAGTCTATTTGTTACCACAAATTTTCAAACGCAAGAGTGCAAACTGTTTACTTTCAATTTGTAATACGAGTGCAAAAAATCATTCTAGCGGTTTTAACGCTCGAACGCAAGTGCAAACTACCGCTCCACTCGTAATCTAGATCTATGTCTGTAGCAACATTATGGTCAGTTGGAAGTGGTCTGGGAATAATTTGTCCTTTGCTTCTAGGAGGGCACAAGCAGCTGACTCCATTTTTTAAATTAGTTCTTTGGGCGTATATTCAGGCCTAAACAGGTCTAGAACTCAAATATCCCTTTTCAGTCAGCATTCCATGTATAACTGAAATGTATTATTGCTTCTATGGTTTGATTGGTTGTATTATTTTACTGCATACCAGGTGTTCCCAGTAAAGGGGGGTTTGTTAGATCCTGGTATCGAATATACACTGCAAGGGGCCTAACCATTCCATAAAATGCAGTTGAACTCAAAGTCCAAAATTAGCTGGTGATTATCAGGAAAGGTAAAAGGTAGAACAAACCTGTATTCACTCTCAGAAAGACTATCACCCAGATTACTAGAAACAGTGTGCGAAACTAATGCCAAAAATGTTGCGTTATATCAATCTCCATAGCACTGCCATTATGAGTTACTGAAAAGCCTCCTTATGCGTGCGATATGGTGGCGTAAAATCCAAGGGCTGCTTTGACGTGCTAGTGCACGCTTTCCCCCTATAGAGATCAATGGGGAGAGGGTGTTAGAAAAAAAACTAACACCTGAAGTGCGGAATGAAAAATCTCCGTAATGCAACCCCATTAATGTTACCACCGTATACTGTAGCCGTTTCAAAATGGTGTACCTTGCATTCCTATTGGCTGATTTGATTCTTCAAATTTAAATCAGCCTATAGGATTTTTGTAGCTCTCATCCTATTGGCTGTTTAGAACACCCAATAGGATTTCAGAAGCTCGCATCCTATTGGCTGATTTGTAATCTAGTCGTGAATGATGTAGAAATGCAGTGATATGCCTCTATGTCTATGATGTTGGGAAAATTGAGTGAGAACGTATCTAATATTTTTTGTCACAATAAGTGTAAATATTATTTTTCTCAATAAGAAGGTGTCTATATTTGTTCACTGCAAATATATGTTGAATGTGTGCTTAGCATTCAAAACATGTTTTTGCTACATCAATTATCTTATTTGCATATCAATTATAAAAATATTTGCATTATGGAACAAATTAACATTTGAATTTGATTGTCATAGATAACAAGCCCCATTCAAATGTTTATTTTAATAATTCAAGTGTATTTTTTACTTTGAATATTACATTTAACAAAATGTGACATTTGTTTTTAAAAAGTTACATTTGTCTATAAAATATTTCACTGGTAGAATGAAGTTCATTAACAAGACAATGTCATTTTAGCATTTAAATGAATTTTTTTTTTTTAGATATTTGCTTATCCCCTGTGGAATGTGACGCTTTTTCCAGAATGCAGATAGTAACTTAGAAAAAGTAACAGAGAAAAGATATTGCACTATATAGATCTTAATTAAACATCACATATTTCTCTTCGAGAAAAAAAAACATAAAAATAAAATCATTGCTGACAGCTGTATCATTTATGATTATTTCAGCAGCCAAAGTCCTTTATAACTCAGGGTATTACAAATAATATTCACTTTGGCAGCAGTGTAACTGAAACTGAGTGTTATAATTGACTATATACTCCATTTGGGATATTAAATTCATTAATGCTAAGGGATAGATTACAAGTGGAGTGGTATTTTGCGTTTTGGCTATAGGAAGATCCCGCTAGAATTAAGATTTCTCCACTAGTCAGGTTAGAATATCCTAATATATACTGTACTCAACACCAGACTCTCGCGCAAACACAATTGCATATTGTAGTATGCGCATACCTAATATCATATTGTAATATGCGCATACCCAATCTCATATTGTAATATGCGAATACCCAATCTCATATTGAAATATGCACATACCCAATAGCATACAGGGAGTGCAGAATTATTAGGCAAATGAGTATTTTGACCACATCATCCTCTTTATGCATGTTGTCTTACTCCAAGCTGTATAGGCTCGAAAGCCTACTACCAATTAAGCATATTAGGTGATGTGCATCTCTGTAATGAGAAGGGGTGTGGTCTAATGACATCAACACCCTATATCAGGTGTGCATAATTATTAGTAAGGAAAAAATGATTAACACTATAGTCCATGTATGGGTAAAGAGAGCCAAGCCTGGCACCGGGACTTAGTCGACACAAACACCCCCAATCAGTACTTTGTATGAGCCAAAAAAGAGAGAGGTGTACCTTTAGCACTGAAGAGAGAAAGTCCTTTACATAAACGGAGCGATATCCGATGGCAGCGTGTCTGCCGACTTCTCTTCCTTCCGCCTCTGTGCAAAACCCGGTCTGCAGCTCTGTACACGTCACCGCGTGACGTAGGAGAAGGGGGTGTGTGTAAGAGGTCAGCGTGTTCACCCGGTCCGGCAGTAGATGAGGAGTAGACAACCTGGACTCAAATGCTGGTCAAAGGCCTCAAAAGAAAGAGGTAGAGTCCCAGGTTGATATAATAAAAACAATCCTTTATTGAGTTCATTAAAAAGAAAGTTCTTGTGAGACGCAGCTCACTCGGTCACAACATCAGCCAAAGTGTAGAAAGGAGCGTAGCAGCCACTGGTGCTACGCTCCTTTCTACACTTTGGCTGATGTTGTGACCGAGTGAGCTGCGTCTCACAAGAACTTTCTTTTTAATGAACTCAATAAAGGATTGTTTTTATTATATCAACCTGGGACTCTACCTCTTTCTTTTGGTGCATAATTATTAGGCAACTTCCTTTCCTTTGGCAAAATGGGTCAAAAGAAGGACTTGACAGGCTCAGAAAAGTCAAAAATAGTGAGATATATTGCAGAGGGATGCAGCACTCTTAAAATTGCAAAGCTTCTGAAGTGTGATCATCGAACAATCAAGTGTTTCATTCAAAATAGTCAACAGGGTTGCAAGAAGCATGTGGAAAAACCAAGGCGCAAAATAACTGCCCATGAACTGAGAAAAGTCAAGCGTGCAGCTGCCAAGATGCCACTTGCCACCAGTTTGGCCATATTTCAGAGCTGCAACATCACTGGAGTGCCCAAAAGCACAAGGTGTGCAATACTCAGAGACATGGCCAAAGTAAGAAAGGCTGAAAGACGACCACCACTGAACAAGACACACAAGCTGAAACGTCAAGACTGGGCCAAGAAATATCTCAAGACTGATTTTTCTAAGGTTTTATGGACTGATGAAATGAGAGTAAGTCTTGATGGGCCAGATGGATGGGCCCGTGGCTGGATTGGTAAAGGGCAGAGAGCTCCAGTCCGACTCAGACGCCAGCAAGGTGGAGGTGGAGTATTGGTTTGGGCTGGTATCATCAAAGATGAGCTTGTGGGGCCTTTTCGGGTTGAGGATGGAGTCAAGCTCAACTCCCAGTCCTACTGCCAGTTTCTGGAAGACACCTTCTTCAAGCAGTGGTACAGGGAGAAGTCTGCATCCTTCAAGAAAAACATGATTTTCATGCAGGACAATGCTCCATCACACGCGTCCAAGTACTCCATAGCGTGGCTGGCAAGAAAGGGTATAAAGAAATAAAATCTAATGACATGGCCTCCTTGTTCACCTGATCTGAACCCCATTGAGAACCTGTGGTCCATCATCAAATGTGAGATTTACAAGGAGGGAAAACAGTACACCTCTCTGAACAGTGTCTGGGAGGCTATGGTTGCTGCTGCACGCAATGTTGATGGTGAACAGATCAAAACACTGACAGAATCCATGGATGGCAGGCTTTTGAGTGTCCTTGCAAAGAAAGGTGGCTATATTGGTCACTGATTTGTTTTTGTTTTGTTTTTGAATGTCAGAAATGTATATTTGTGAATGTTGAGATGTTATATTGGTTTCACTGGTAAAAATAAATAATTGAAATGGGTATATATTTGTTTTTTGTTAAGTTGCCTAATAATTATGCACAGTAATAGTCACCTGCACACACAGATATCCCCCTAAAATAGCTATAACTAAAAACAAACTAAAAACTACTTCCAAAACTATTCAGCTTTGATATTAATTAGTTTTTTGGGTTCATTGAGAACATGGTTGTTGTTCAATAATAAAATTAATCCTCAAAAATACAACTTGCCTAACAATTCTGCACTCCCTGTATTGTAATATGTGCATACCCAATCTCATATTGTAATATGCACATACCCAATAGCATATTGTAATATGCGCATACCAAATCTCATATTGTAATATGCGCATACCAAATCTCATAGTGTAATATACGCATACTTAATCTCATATTGTAATATGCACATACTCAATATCATATTGTAATGTGCACATACTCAATCTCATATTGTAATATGCGCATACCAAATCTCATATTGTAATATACGCATACTTAATCTCATATTGTAATATGCGCATACCAAATCTCATATTGTAATATCCGCATACTCAATTTCATATTGTAATATTCTCATACCCAATGTCATATTGTAATATTCCCATACTCAATCTGATATTGTAATATACGCATACCCAATGTCATATTGAAATATGCGCATACTCAATCTCATATTGTAATATGCACATACCTAACATGAACATATAAATATTGTATAAATATGCTTTAACATGTTTTCATCTACCTAACTACAAAGTGCTCCAATGCACTTCTATATAAATGTCTATATATAGAATTACATTTGTATTTATGTGTGTATATGTGTATATATGTCTGTAAATACAAATATACACATATATACACATATACACACATAAATACATATATACACATATAAATACATATATACACATATACACACATAAATACATATATACAAACATAAATACACCTATAAATACATATATACACATATACACACATAAATACATATATACACAAATACACACATAAATACATATATACACACATAAATACATATATACACATATAAATAAATACATACACATATACACATATAAATACATATATACACATATACACACATAAATACATATATACACATATAAATACATATATACACATATACACACATAAATACATATATACACACATAAATACATATATACACCTATAAATACATATATACACATATACACACATAAATACATATATACACATATACACACATAAATACATATATACACATATACACACATATACACACATAAATACATATATACACATATACACACATAAATACATATATACACCTATAAATACATATATACACATATAAATACATAAATACATATGTATACATATATAATACATATCCATCTTTAGAGTATGTATCTCATGTTAAAGCCCTTTGCCTGCCTTTTTTTTTTCCGAGCACCTGAGATCTCATATCTTTGAGCCTTTATAACTTTTGTGTGACAGTGTCATTATGAGTGTATTTTTGATGTGTTTTGTGAAACTTTTTAATTTCGGGAGAAAGGTAGCCACAGCTCTGAAATCATGGTAATGATTCTAGCACTATTACGTTTTTCTATCAACAGTGCAATTAAAAAGGAGGACAAACGATTGCAAAAACCCTTGCAAAATTGTTTGCGCTCCTCTTGTAATCTAGCCCTAAATGTGTTAATTTGCCATCGATAAGGTAAAAGAATAAGGGTTATATTACAAGTGGTTCTCTAACGTTAGCGTGTGCACAATATTCAAATATCGCTTACCTTGCTAACTCACATATTACAAGTTGAAACTAAACACAACCGCACAAGCACAATCTAAATTTGCGCTTGTCTGGTTAGCGCTACTAAAGTCCTCACGTAAAGGGTTATTGCTTAATAAAAAGCTGCACCAAACACAACATAAATACATTAAAATAAAGTATTACACTCATATATAAAAATATACCTATACATGTCTAGATATGTGCATGTATGTATATTTTATACAAAGAAACAATTATACACAATATGCTAGAATGTTACCAAACAATATCAGTGTACAAAAACGTAAAAATACTCCCCTCTGTATATACCGCTGCAGTCTATCAGTCTCTCCCAAAATGAGACTGTTTGAAATTGTGATTGTATGTAGTATAGAGGCGCAGGTGTTTTCTTTTTTCGGTGTTCCATAATTGCCTGAGAATAAAAGGGCTTATTTCTATGTGTGTAGATCAACACCACATAATTTAAGCAGTATACTTACTCTGAAGAAGTTCAGAGTCCAGCTTCCTCATATGAGTTAATCTGTATGATATGTTGCAGTTTGAAATTTCCCAAATCCAATGTGTCTGTGGATATAGAATAACGTACTCAAAAATACGGTGTAGTACTGATATAAAACACAGGTTTTTGCAAATAAAAAAAGTATCCCCATAATGCCCCTGTTCAAATCATGTAAAGAGACATACACTCAAAAAGTATACCCATAATGCCCCTGTTCAAATCATGTAAAGAGACATACACTCATTTCTAAGTTTAAATGCATAAATATCACATGAGGGAGGCTGCAGACCTCGAGGAATAATGAAATTTTGGAGAGGTACTGCTTGCCAGTCTTATTGAGTTATATGACCTCATCAAATGGGACGTTAGACACAGCAGAGAGGGTGTATAATTGAGTGCATTTGAACTATAACGGGTTACACGTTTTCTGTGAGCCTGATGAACAATATACATACATGTGGTTGTATGTAGTATAGAGACGCAGGTGTTTTCATTTTTCGGTGTTCCATAATTGCCTGAGAATAAAAGGGCTTATTTCTATGTGTGTAGATCAACACCACATAATTTGTGCAGTATACTTACTCTGAAAAAGTTCAGAGTCCAGCTTACTCATATGAGTTAATCTGTATGATATGTTTCAGTTTGAAATTTCCCAAATCCAATGTGTCTGTGGATATAGAATAACGTACTCAAAAATACGGTGTAGTACTGATATAAAATGTGCAGTATACTTACTCCGATAAAATTGGAATCCGGCTCCTTGTGCAGCGCTCCCGCTGATGTGATAGAAAAAATCCAAAAAGGCAGCAAACAAAATTCGTATAAAAATACAAAAGTTATTTAAAAGTGTCACTGTGGACAGATAGATAAAAGCTCATAATCAAAAGCTCTACGCGTTTCAACGATATTTCGTCTTTCTCAAGAGCAGTAAAATAATGAGATGCTGCCTTTGGGTTTACACAGGTGCTTTTTATACAGAAGTAATCAATATTCCTTTTCTGGCTTTACCGGAGCCAGACTCACAAAGTTATTCAATACTAAATATCCTTAGCCGATTTTTGTTTGGATTAAGATTCAAAGTTAACTTTTTGTGTGCAAAGATGCAATAAATCTAATTTTAATTTAGATGTTTAAATCGGATGAGGATATTATGAAATTTACCTAACTTGTTTTTCGACCAATCAAATCATTTGTGAAAAAAACAAACAAAATGATAAAGTTCCCTTTCGAGTCCATAGTTAGCATAAGTTCCAAAACAGGTCCGCTCCTGTGTTGCAATCACGTGTTCATAGAAGGGCCAATCCTGGATGGTTTTCGGCAACCTTTTGTTTTCATTCCGCTGTAGATGAATGTGGCAAAAATCTTGATTGTCTTTCCCATAGTCCTTATTTATAAGTCCAATGGCAATAGTTGTACATAATGATCTGAAAATAATGGTGCAGATCACTAAGGGTTCACTTTACAATGAATTATAAAATCACAACTTTATTAATAAAATTCCATTTCAAAACTATTGTATTCTTCAACAAGATTGTACACTTATGAACACTGTATTATTTGTTATGACTTATAAAATAAACTGTTTATATGGATGGACTAACGTAATTAATATATCACTTGTAATGAATATTAAAAACAATAATAAAAATATATAAACATGTAAAAAAATAAATGATGTAAAAAAGAATAATAAAGATGAAAAAATAATAAATAAAAATATTTTTTTTTATAATTAATACTTTTGTTTCTTATTTGAACAACAATAACATGAATATAATTTTGACACCTGAAACCAATAAAACAGAAATTACTTTTTTTAGATTTGACTATATACATATCAGAAGGGAATATATAAATACTAAAACTTATTTCAAAAAATGTGATACAAATACATACATCAGGAAAGATAGTGACCACCATCCAACATTGTTGAAAACGGTCGCTAAAGGGCAATTTCTTCGATTGAGAAGAAATTGCGATACTATAACTGACTTTAACACTCAATCAAAACTTATTAAAGAAAGATTTGAAGAAAAGGGAACCTTTTAAGACACACTTCCCAAGATTTACTACCACTTTCAATTGTGGTCATAAGCAAATAAAACATATTATAAATAAGCATTGGAAAGTCCTAAAAAATGATGAATATCTTAAAACTATCATTCCAAATAAGCCATTCATTACTTTTAGAAAAGGTATGAATTTTAAACAAAAATTAGCACCGTCCCTTATAAAAGGAATGAATCCACCCAAACCAATCCAGATTTCGAATCTGACAGGCTTTTACACTTGTAACCACACACTGTAACCACACGAAAAAGACATACAAAACTTTTAACTCAACGGTAACAGGCAAAACTTATCCAATAAAAGAATTTATCAGTTGCAAAACTAAGAATGTGATATATTTACTACAGTGTGAATGTAAAGTACAATACTTAGGCCAAACCTCCAGATTTATAAAAACTAGAATACTTGAACATCTATATAAAATAGAGAAAAAGAAGGAGGATCATGGTGTTCCTATTCACTTTAATAATTGCCAATACTATAAAAACAAAAACCATTTAATTTGGATCGGTAATGAGAAAGTCTCTCTACATTGGAGAGGAGGTGAGATAGAAAAATCACTAAATAAGAGAAACTATGGTGGATACACACATTAATAACCTATGGCCACCATGTATTAAACAAAGACATCATAGTAGTGGCCTTTATATAATTTCATTAATAAGTGTAACATTTGATTTTATTTTACTGTTATTTTCATTCCCATTTTTATTTTATTTTATTTTTATTTTTATCTTATTTTATTTTATTTTCATTTTAATTTTAATTTTATTTTTATTTATTTATTATTTTTTCATCTTTATTATTCTTTTTTACATCATTTATTTTTTTACATGTTTATATATTTTTATTATTGTTTTTAATATTCATTACAAGTGATATATTAATTACGTTAGTCCATCCATATAAACAGTTTATTTTATAAGTCATAACAAATAATACAGTGTTCATAAGTGTACAATCTTGTTGAAGAATACAATAGTTTTGAAATGGAATTTTATTAATAAAGTTGTGATTTTATAATTCATTGTAAAGTGAACCCTTAGTGATCTGCACCATTATTTTCAGATCATTATGTACAACTATTGCCATTGGACTTATAAATAAGGACTATGGGAAAGACAATCAAGATTTTTGCCACATTCATCTACAGCGGAATGAAAACAAAAGGTTGCCGAAAATCATCCAGGATTGGCCCTTCTACGAACACGTGATTGCAACACAGGAGCCGTCCTGTTTTGGAACTTATGCTAACTATGGACTCGAAAGGGAACTTTTTCATTTTGTTTGTTTTTTCACAAATGATTTTGATTGATCGAAAAACAAGTTAGGTAAATTTCATAATATCCTCATCCGATTTAAACATGTAAATTAAAATTAGATTCATTGCATCTTTGCACACAAAAAGTTAACTTTGAATCTTAATCCAAACAAAAATCGGCTAAAGATATTTAGTATTGAATAACTTTGTGAGTCTGGCTCCGGTAAAGCCGGAAAAGGAACATTGATTACTTCTGTATAAAAAGCACCTGTGTAAACCCAAAGGCAGCATCTCATTATTTTACTGCTCTTGAGAAAGACGAAATATCGTTGAAACGCGTAGAGATTTTGATTATGAACTTTTATCTATCTGTCCACAGTGACACTTTTAAATAAATTTGTATTTTTATACGAATTTTGTTTGCTGCCTTTTTGGATTTTTTCTATCACATCAGCGGGAGCGCTGCACAAGGAGCCGGATTCCGATTTTATCGGAGTAAGTATACTGCACATTTTATATCAGTACTACACCGTATTTTTGAGTACGTTATTCTATATCCAAAGACACATTGGATTTGGGAAATTTCAAACTGCAACATATACAGATTAACTCATATGAGGAAGCTGGACTTTTTCAGAGTAAGTATACTGCACAAATTATGTGGTGTTGATCTACACACATAGAAATAAGCCCTTTTATTCTCAGGCAATTCTGGAACACCGAAAAATGAAAACACCTGCGCCTCTATACTACATACAATCACATGTATGTATATTGTTCATCAGGCTCACAGAAAACGTGTAACCCGTTATAGTTCAAATGCACTCAATTATACACCCTCTCTGCTGTGTCTAACGTCCCATATGATGAGGTCATATAACTCAATAAGACTGGCAAGCAGTACCTCTCCAAAATTTCATTATTCCTTGAGGTCTGCAGCCTCCCTTATGTGATATTTATGCATTTAAACTTAGATATGAGTGTATGTCTCTTTACATGATTTGAACAGGGGCATTATGGGTATACTTTTTGAGTGTATGTCTCTTTACATGATTTGAACAGGGGCATTATGGGTATACTTTTTGAGTGTATGTCTCTTTAGATGATTTGAACAGGGGCATTATGGGTATACTTTTTGAGTGTATGTCTCTTTACATGATTTGAACAGGGGCATTATGGGTATACCTTTTGAGTGTATGTCTCTTTACATGATTTGAACAGGGGCATTATGGGCATACTTTTTTTATTTGCAAAAACCTGTGTTTTGTTCTCAAACATTTTACAAGTACGACTTAATAATTTGAAAAGTGTTGTTTGGGGTTTATCAAGTGCTTTTTATTTGTAGAACTCGATACACATTGACCTTGTATGTGGTCAGCAAAAGAGGACCCACACATTTAAAGTATACTGTCATTTTTCACCAAAATCATAATGCAAAAAGTATTGCTAATAAACTCTAAAAATGTCTGATTGTGATAGTGTAAAATGGCAGCCGATTGTGATGAGTCATATGATAAGCTGGTATCAGTAATGCTGAAATTACATGCTCTAACAAATTAGATCATATGGTTTGTATTTTTCAAATAGAATGTCCCTTTAATGACAATTCATTTTCCTTATTCAAGAAGTAGATAAGAGCACCTATACAAATTTTAAAGTATCATCTAAAAATGTATACTCTCTTAAATATTATAATAAAGTAATATAAATGTTTCACTAAGCTAAGAGATTGTACAGCTCAGCAGTAACTTGTAAAAATACAGTAAATATATAATTTGTTCTTGAATAATTTAATTACCTTGACTAAAACCAACTAATCTAGACCTTATGGGAATAAGAAGCTTAAAACTGTAGTTCAGGGAGTTCAGTTGTTGAACAAAAATAGATTAGTATGAAAACTATCGTATCATTATTGCACGCACTGCAGTGAAAAGTCAAGCTACTAAGAAAGGTAATTTATAAGAAAATACACACACGCCTAGATTTAGAGTTCTGCGTTAGCCATAAAACCAGTGTTAGGGGGTCCTAACGCTGGTTTTGTCCTACCGCTGGTATTTAGAGTCTTGTAGGTAAGGGTCTAACGCTCACTTTCCAGCCGCGACCTTTCCATACCGCAGATTCCCTTACGTCAGTTGCGTATCCTATCTTTTCAATGGGATCTTTCTAACGCCGGTATTTAGAGTCTTGGCTGAAGTGAGTGTTAGAAATCTAACGACAAGACTCCAGCCGCAGAAAAAAGCCAGGAGTTAAGAGCTTTCTGGGCTAACGCCGGTTCATAAAGCTCTTAACTACTGTTCTCTAAAGTACACTAACACCCATAAACTACCTATATACCCCTAAACCGAGGCGCCCCACATCGCCGCCACTCTATTAAATTTTTTTAACCCCTAATCTGCCAACCGCACACCGCTGCAACCTCCATTATCCCTATGTACCCCTAATCTGCTGCCCCTAACATCGCCGAACCCTACATAATATTTATTACCCCCTAATCTGCCCCCCCCCCAACGTCGCCGCTACCTACCTACAATTATTAACCCCTAATCTGCCGATTGGACCTCACGCTACTATAATAAATGTATTAACCCCTAATCCGCCTCACTCCCGCCTCAAAAACCCTATAATAAATAGTATTAACCCCTAATCTGCCCTCCCTAACATCGCAGACACCTAACTTCAAGTATTAACCTCTAATCTGCCGACCGGACCTCACCGCGACTCTAATAAATGTATTAACCCCTAAAGCTAAGTCTAACCCTAACATCTCCCTAAGTTAAATATAATTTTATTCTAATGAAATAAAATAATTCTTATTGAATAAATTAATCCTATTTAAAGCTAAATACTTACCTGTAAAATAAACCCTAATATAGCTACAATATAAATAATAATTATATTGTAGCTATTTTAGGATTAATATTTATTTTACAGGCAAATTTGTATTTATTTTAACCAGGTACAATTATTATTATTAACTATTTAATAGCTACCTAGTTAAAATAATTACAAAATTACCTGTAATATAAATCCTAACCTAAGTTACAATTAAACCTAACACTACACTATCAATAAATTAATTAAATAAACTATCTACAATTATCTACAATTAAATCAACTAAACTAAATTACAAAAAAAAAAACCACTAAATTACAAAAAATAAAAAAAGATTACAAGAATTTAAAACTAATTACACCTACTCTAAGCCCCCTAAAAAAATAACAAAGCCCCCCAAAATAAAAAAAATGCCCTACCCTATTCTAAAATATAAATTTTACAGCTCTTTTACCTTACCAGCCCTTAAATGGGCCTTTTGCGGGACATGCCCCAAAGAAAACAGCTCTTTTGCCTGTAAAAAAACATACAATACCCCCCCAACATTACAACCCACCACCCACTTACCCCTAATCTAACCCAAACCCCCCTTAAAAAACCTAACACTAAGCCCCTGAAGATCTTCCTACCTTATCACCAACCCGTCCAGAAGAGGGTCCGAAGTCTTCATCCTATCCGACAAGAAGAGGTCCAGAAGAGGGTCCGAAGTCTTCATCCTATCCAGCAAGAAGAGGGCATCCGGACCGGTAGACATCTTCATTCAGGCGGCATCTTCTATCTTCTTCCATCCAGCGTGGAGCGGGACCATCTTGAAGCAGCCGACGCAGATCCATCTTATTCAAGATTATTCTTATCAATTATCAATTATCAGCCAATCAGATTTTTCCTACCTTAATTCCGATTGGCTGATAGAATCCTATCAGCCAATCGGAATTCGAGGGACACCATCTTGGATGACGTAATTTAAAGGATCCTTCATTCGGACTTAGGACGTCGTTAGAAGAGGATGGATCTGCGTCGGCTGCTTCAAGATGGTCCCGCTCCGTGCCGGATGGAAGAAGATAGAAGATGCCGCCTGGCTGAAGATGTCTACCAGTCTGGATGCCCTCTTCTTGCGGGATAGGATGAAGACTTCGTACCCTCTTCTGGACCTCTTCTTGCCGGATAGGATGAAGACTTCGGACCCTCTTCTGGACGGATCAATGATACCCGGCGTGGTGAAGATAAGGTAGGAAGATCTTCAGGGGCTTAGTGTTAGGTTTTTTAAGGGGCGTTTGGGTTAGATTAGGGGTATGTGGGTGGTGGGTTGTAATGTTGGGGGGGTATTGTATGTTTTTTTTACAGGCAAAAGAGCGGTTTTCTTTGGGGCATGCCCCGCAAAAGGCCCTTTAAGGGCTGGTAAGGTAAAAGAGCTGTAAAATTTATATTTTAGAATAGGGTAGGGCATTTTTTTATTTTGGGGTGCTTTGTTATTTTTTTAGCGGTTGGCAGATTAGGGGTTAATACTTGAAGTTAGGTGTCAGCGATGTCAGGGAGGGCAGATTAGGGGTTAATACTATTTATTATAGGGTTTTTGAGGCGGGAGTGAGGCGGATTAGGGGTTAATACATTTATTATAGTAGCGGTGAGGTCCGGTCGGCAGATTAGGGGTTAATAATTGTAGGTAGGTAATGGCGACGTTGGGGGCGGCAGATTAGGGGTTAATAAATATAATATAAGGGTCGGCGGTGTTAGGGGCAGCAGATTAGGGGTACATAGGGATAACGTAGGTTGCGGCGGTGTACGAAGCGGCAGATTAGGGGTTAAAAATAATATGCAGGGGTCAGCGATAGCGGGGGTGGCAGATTAGGGGTTAATAAGTGTAAGATTAGGGGTGTTTAGACTCGGGTACATGTTAGGGTGTTAGGTGCAGACTTAGAAAGTGTTTCCCCATAGGAAACAATGGGGCTGCGTTAGGAGCTGAACGCGGCATTTTTGCAGGTGTTTGGTTTTTTTCCAGCTCAAACTGCCCCATTGTTTCCTATGGGGGAATTGTGCATGAGCACGTTTTTGAAGCTGGCCGCGTCCATAAGCAACGCTGGTATTGAGTGTTGCAGTGGCGGTAAATATGCCTGTACGCTCCCTTTTTGGAGCCTAACGCAGCCCTTCTGAGAACTCTAAATACCAGCGTTGTTTAAAAGGTGCGGGGGGGAAAAAAAACACGCGTAGCTAACGCACCCCTTCTAACGCAAAACTCTAAATCTAGGTGACAGATTTTCTGTTCCAGCAAGAAGTCTATAAGGGATGAAAATTCCCTGTATAGAGCACACTAGTTATGTATACAGGTCACAATGTCATACTTAAAGAGACGTGAGATTGTAATAAAAATGTTCAATTTTATAAAGAACAAAAAAAAACTTTACATTTATTGAATTGCTGTAAAATTTATGTAAAAAATAAGTTTGCCAAAAACATATTCCGTGAACCGTGATCATGGCTTCTTCCAAACTGCCTTAACATCTAGAAACTACACCGCTAATTTATAGCTAGCAATAACTAAACACTATTAAAGGGACATGAAACCCAAATTTGTTCTTCCATGATTTAGAAAGAGCATGCAATTTTAAACAACTTTCTAATTTACTTCTATTATCTAATTTGCTTCATTCTCTTGATATACTTTGCTGAAAAGCATATCTAAATAGGCTCAGTAGCTGCTGATTGGTTGCTGCACATAGATGCCTCTTGTGATTGACTCACCCATGTGGATTGCTATTTGTTCAACAAAGGATAGCTAAATAATGAAGCAAATTAGATAATAGAAGTAAATTGAAATGTTTAAAATTATATTCTCCACTTGAATCATAAAAAAAATTGGGGTTTAGTGTCCCTTTAAAGGAGAAAAGTCTGTCTTAACAAGTGTGCTAATATAAATATGCCTTTGGGAATTCTTTCTTCTAATAATCATTTTCCTTTTTGGAAAGGATGTTTCATATTTGATGAAGTTGCCCCATATATATTCTATTGTTAAACTCAGCAGTAGATTACATGTAAACAATGTCAGGTGCTTATATTTGTTTTAAAACCCATGGTTTTATAGCTTTTATTTTTAATAAGCCGCCCAAGCAATAAGTTGTATTATCTACTAAACATGTGGGGCGCAATCCGATATAGATCGCAGTTTGCGGCGCAAGCGAGGGAACCGGCGTCGCCCGCAGTTTCAGCTCGCAACTCGAGCTATCCCATATAGGTCGCCGTCAGATGCTAACGTGCCGTAAGTCTGACAAACCAGCGATGTCCAGAAATCTGCGCAAGTACAAATTTCTGGCGTCGCCAGTGACTTGCGCCACGTTAGAAACTGCCGGCGCCTATAAAACCTGACTAAAGTTTAAAACACCCGCACTGTCTAACACGCCTCCCTAACATAGCCCGCACTGTCTAACACGCCTCCCTAACATAGCCCGCACTGTCTAACACGCCTCCCTAACATAGCCCGCACTGTCTAACACGCCTCCCTAACATAGCCCGCACTGTCTAACACGCCTCCCTAACATAGCCCGCACTGTCTAACACGCCTCCCTAACATAGCCCGCACTGTCTAACACGCCTCCCTAACATAGCTCGCACTGTCTAACACGCCTCCCTAACATAGCCCGCACTGTCTAACACGCCTCCCTAACATAGCCCGCACTGTCTAACCCTCTATCCGCTATCCCCCCTCACTATCCTAACAATAAAAATGCTATTAACCCCTAAACCGCCGCTCCTTTACCCCGCCGCAACCTAATAAAGTTATTAACCCCTAAACCGCCGCTCCCGTACCCCGCCGCCAGCTATATTATATCTATAACCCCCTAAAGTGAGCCCCTAACACCGCCGCCATCTATATTAATATTATTAACCCCTAATGTAAGCCCCTTACACCGCCGCCATCTCTATTAAAATTATTAACCCCTAATCTAATCTACCTACCCCGCCGCCAGCTATATTATCTATATTAACCCTAAGTATATTATAGTTAATATAGGTATTACATTATATATATTAACTATATTAACCCTAATTATATTAGGGTTAATATAGTTAATATAGTTACTATAGTATTTATATTAACTATATTAACTCTATCTAACCCTAACTAAATTTATATTAAATTAATCTAATTCATTTATAAACTAAAATATTCCTATTTAAATCTAAATACTTACCTATAAAATAAACCCTAAGATAGCTACAATATAATTAATAATGTATGTTAGGGTTAATATTTATTTTACAGGTAAATTGTTAATTATTTTAACTAGGTATAATAGATATTAAATAGTTATTAACTATTTAATATCTACCTAGTTAAAATAATTACCCAATTACCTGTAAAATAAATCCTAACCTAAGTTACAAATACACCTACACTATCAATAAATTTAATAAACTACAAACATCTATCTAAAAATACAATTAAATTAACTAAACTAAATTACAAAAAAAAAACAAACACTAAATTACAAAAAATAAAAAAAAGATTACAAGATATTTAAGCTAATTACACCTATTCTAAGCCCCCTAATAAAATAATAAACCCCCAAAATAAAAAAAAATTCCCTGCCCTATTCTAAATTCAACAAATGCTCGCATTCTATTGGCTGTTCCGCGGCGGCGGAGCGAAGAAAGAAGATTGAATTGAAGATGCCGCCGGAAGAATGAAGACTTTGCTGCCGCTTGGAGGAAGACGTCGCCGGAGGAAGAATTCTTCTTTGCCGCTTGGAGGAAGACATCGCCCGTATCGGATCAGGAGTTCGGCCCGGTGTGGTGAAGACAAGGTAGGGAGATCTTCAGGGGGGTAGTGTTAGGCTTTTTTAAGGGGGGTTTGGGTGGGTTTAGAATAGGGGTATGTGGGTGGTGGGTTGTAATGGGGGGGGGGTATTGTATTTGTTGTATGCAAAAGAGCTGAATTCTTTGGGGCATGCCCCCACAAAAGGCCCTTTTAAGGGCTGGTAAGGTAAAGAGCTTTGAAATTTGTTGAATTTAGAATAGGGCAGGGAATTTTTTTTATTTTGGGGGTTTATTATTTTATTAGGGGGCTTAGAATAGGTGTAATTAGCTTAAAAATCTTGTAATCTTTTTTTTATTTTTTGTAATTTAGTGTTTGTTTTTTTTTGTAATTTAGTTTAGTTAATTTAATTGTATTTTTAGATAGATGTTTGTAGTTTATTAAATTTATTGATAGTGTAGGTGTATTTGTAACTTAGGTTAGGATTTATTTTACAGGTAATTGGGTAATTATTTTAACTAGGTAGATATTAAATAGTTAATAACTATTTAATATCTATTATACCTAGTTAAAATAATTAACAATTTACCTGTAAAATAAATATTAACCCTAACATAGCTACAATGTAATTATTAATTATATTGTAGCTATCTTAGGGTTTATTTTATAGGTAAGTATTTAGATTTAAATAGGAATATTTTAGTTTATAAATGAATTAGATTAATTTAATATAAATTTAGTTAGGGTTAGATAGAGTTAATATAGTTAATATAAATACTATAGTAACTATATTAACTATATTAACCCTAATATAATTAGGGTTAATATAGTTAATATATATAATGTAATACCTATATTAACTATAATATACTTAGGGTTAATATAGATAATATAGCTGGCGGCGGGGTAGGTAGATTAAATTAGGGGTTAATCATTTTAATAGAGATGGCGGCGGTGTAAGGGGCTTACATTAGGGGTTAATAATTTTTATATAGGTGGCGGCGGTGTAAGGGGTCAGATTAGGGGATAGATAAGGTAGATGGCGGCGGTTTTAGAGGCTCACAGTAGGGGGTTAGTTTATGTAGATGGCGGCGGGGTCCGGGAGCGGCGGTTTAGGGGGTAATAACTTTATTAGGGATTTCGGGGGGGGGGGGGATCGCGGTTGACAGGGAGATAGACATTGCGCATGCGTTAGGTGTTAGGTTTATTTTAGCAGATCGCGGTTGACAGGGAGATAGACATTGCGCATGCGTTAGGTGTTAGGTTTATTTTAGCAGATCGCGGTTGACAGGGAGATAGACATTGCGCATGCGTTAGGTGTTAGGTTTATTTTCTAGTTAGTTTAGGGAGTTACGGGGCTCCAATAGTCAGCGTAAGGCTTCTTACGGCTGCTTTTTGTGGCGAGGTGAAAATGGAGTAAGTTTTCTCCATTTTCGCCACGTAAGTCCTTACGCTGCATATTGGATACCAAACTGCGCGGGTTTGGTATACCTGCCTATGGCCCAAAAAACTACGGGCGACGGCAGAAATATACGCGCGTAACTTCTAGGTTACGCCGTATATAGGATACCAAATCCGCGCAAATATTGGCGTCGCCGACTTTTGCGGGCGACGATTTATATCGGATCGACCCCGTGCAGTCCAGAAAATGTCATTTCAGATAAAAAAAAAAATTCCGGATATTCAGGTAAATTTGTTTCCCCAAATATTCCGTGGCTGCACTATATTCAGTTTTCATTAGTTTAGAGCAAAACGAAAACTGAAATTTCATTAAAGATTAACATTTGTTTTTGTTAAAACTAATGTAAATGTTTTAAAGTTTCAAGTGAAAAGTTCACATGTAGCTACAATACATATCTTAAAATGAATGTCAAGTTTGATGAATCAGTGCCCAGGTTTTTAAAAATCCTATTAAAAACAGGGGCGCTTTCATTCATCAAACTTTAAACTTCACTTGTTTTGTTAAAATACCTTTTAATCTTGAAAGCAGCTCCAGCGATTCCCCCTCCTGCCGCTCGTCACTTCATACGTCAGCAATAATGAATACAGCATCCTCCAATCATGGCTTCCACCCCAGGGGAATCATTACCTGAGGCAACGCCGTGATTGGAAGAAGCCAGATTCGTCATTTTTGACATATGAAGAGGCTTGCGGCGGGCAAGGGAAGCGTTGGAGCGACTTTCAAGATTAAAAGGTAAGTATTTTAATAAAGCGAGTGAAATGTAAAGTTTGATGAATGAAAGTGCCCTTGTTTTTAATAGGGTTTTTAAAAACCGATCATTGATTCATCAAACTTGACATTCACTTTAATGTGCTCTCCAGAGCATGGAGAGTATGTTAAGGTAATTATTAAACCATTAAACAAAAAATAAAGTAAACAGATAAATACTGACAAATTTTGACACTATTTTTTTTGTTTTCTTTAATTTTTTCGTTGGTGTATTCTTCGGATATTCGTTTGTTAAAAGGACATTAAAATCCCAATTTTTTGGATGAATGTGCATTCACCTGAAAAAGAATAAATTGAAACATTGGCTTGTTTCAGTAACCTAAATTACAGATCCACATCAGCTACCCTGATCTGCCAGACCTATACTCTCTTCCCATATGAGTTAGAACAAAGATCAAAATACTGATCCTAACCTAATCTAAAACTCTCAACAACCTTAGACCCATCTATATTTTGTCACATCTCCAAATACTCCCTGAACCTCTTTTTTCATGATTTACCTACTCCAAGACTTTTTCCTTGTTGCTCCTATTCATTTGAACTCTTTACCTGGCTCCATCAGTCCCCCACCTTGCATTGCTTTGTTTTCTGTCTGAAAACCCACCTGTTTAGAATGACTTATCCACTCTGCTCTGAAAGCTCTTCTTCATCCTAACCAACAAAATAAATCTTGCACTATCTTGTGTCACTGCTGTAACTATAATTCATGTAATACGCTAATCCACACCTTATGTCTCTTCCAGGGGCCTTGCAAGGGGGCAAAAAATAATAGGGGCTTATCCCAGAGGTATATTTGATGCCCTCCTCCAAGTTATTAACATTAACCCCTGCTAACACATCACTCCAGTCATGCCCTATGTCCAACCTATCACACATCATATGAATCATGCAGAGAGACACACACACATAGAGGTACTGGGATACAGGACACACACAGGTACTGGGCAGGGCAAACATTCATAGAGGGATACTGGTCAAGACACACATGGAGGGATACTCGTAGGTAACACCGAAAGAAAGATAAAGGAAGGAAACACGGACACACAAATATTGGTAGGGCACTCACAGAGGAATACTGGTAGGACACACAAGCAGAGGGATACTGGTAGGACACACAAGCAGAGGGATACTGGTAGGACACACAAGCAGAGGGATACTGGTAGGACACACAAGCAGAGGGATACTGGTAGGACACACACAGAGGGATACTGGACAGGACACACACACAGACTGACACTGGTAGAACACATACACACAGAGGGATACTGATAGGGCACACAGGGATACTGGTAGAACACACACACAGAGGCATACTGGGCAGGACACAAACCCAGAGGGATACTAGTAGGACATACACACACAAGGATACTGGTAGGACACACACAGGGATACTTATAGGATACACACACAGAGGGAAACTTAGCAGGACACACACAGAGGAATACTGGTTAGGAAACTCACACACCGAGGGATACTGGCAGGACACACACACACACAGAGGGATACTGGTAGGAGACACACAGAGGGAAACTGGTAGGACAAACATAGGGGTACTGGTAGGATGCACACAGAGGGATACTGGTAGGATACACACAGAGGGATACTGGTAGGATACACACAGAGGGATACTGGTAGGACACACACACACACACACACACACAGATACTGGTAGGACACGCACACAGGGATACTGGTAGGACAAACACAGGGATACTGGTAGGACACACACACAGGGATACTGGTAGGACACACACAGAAGGGTACTGGTAGGACATACACACAGAGAGATACTGGTAAGAGAAACAGAGGGATACTGGTAGGACACACACACAGAGGGATAAAGTTAGGACACACACAGAGGGATACTGGTAGGACACACACACAGAGGAATACTGGTAGGGCACACACAGAAGGGTACTGGTAGGACACACACACACAGATGGATACTGGTAAGAAGCACAGAGGGATACTGGTAGGACACACACACAGAGGGATAAAGTTAGGACACACATAGAGGGATACTGGTAGGACACACAGAGGGAAACTAGTAGGACACACACAGTGGTACTGGTAGGACACACATAGAGGGGTACTGGTAGGACACACACAGAGGGATACTGGTAGGACGCACACACAGAGGGATACTGGTAGGACACACACATGGGTACTGGTAGGCCACGCACACAGAGGGAAACTGGTAGGACACACACACACACACACACAGATACTTGTGGGACACACACAGGGTTACTGGTAGGACACACAAAGAGGGGTACTGGTAGGACACGCACAGAGGGATACTGGTAGGACAAACACAGAGGGATACTGGTAGTTCACACACAGGGGTACTGGTAGGACACACACAGAGGGATTCTGGTAGGATACACACAGTGGTACTGGTAGGACACACACAGAGGGATACTAGTAGGACACAGATATGGGTACTGGTAGGTCACACACACAGGGATACTGGTAGGACACACACACAGAGGGATACTTGTAGGACACACACAGGGGTACTGGTAGGACACACACAGAGGGGTATTGGTAGGGCACACACACAAAGGGAAACTGGTCGGACACACACAGGGATACTGGTAGGACAAACACAGAGGGAAACTGGTAGGACACACACAGAGTGATACGGGTAGGACACACACAGAGGGATACTGGTAGGACACACACAGAGAGATACTGGTAGGACACACACAGAGGTATACTGGTAGGACACACACAGGGGTACTGGTAGGACAGACACAGAGGGATACTGGTAGGATACACACAGGGGTACTGGTAGGACACACACAGAGGGATACTAGTAGGACACACACATGGGTACTGGTAGGACACACACACAGGGACACTGGTAGGACACACACACAGAGGGATACTGGTAGGACACACACATGGGTACTGGTAGGACACACACAGAGGGATACTGCTAGGACACACACACAGAGATACTGGTAGGACACACACATTGGTACTGGTAGGACACACACACAGTGGGATACTGGTAGGAAACACACAGGGTACTGGTAGGACACACACATGGGTACTAGTAGGACACAAACACAGGGATACTGGTAGGCCACACACACAGAGGGAAACTGGTAGGACACACACACACACAGAGGGGTACTGGTGGGTCACCCACACAGAGAGATACTGGTAGGACACACACACACAGAGGGATACTGGTAGGACGCATACAGTAGGATACTGGTAGGACACAACCAGAGGGATACTGGTAGGACACACACACACAGAGATACTGGTAGGACACACACAGAGGGACACTGGTAGGACACACACAGAGAGATACTGGTAGGACACACCCATGGGTACTAATAGGACACACACAGAGGGATACTGGTAGGAAACACACAGGGCTACTGATAAGACACACACAGAGGGATTCTTGTAGGACACACACATGGGTATTGGTAGGACACACACAGAGGGATACTGGTAGGACACACACAGAGGGATACTGGTAGGATACACACAGGGGTACTGGTAGGACACAGAGAGGGGTACTGGTAGGACACACACACAGGGATATTGGTAAGACACACACACAGATGGATACTGGTAGGGCACACACACAGAGGAATACTGGTAGGACACACACACACAGAGGGATACTGTTAAGACACACACAGAGGGATACTGGTAGGACACACACACAGAGGGATACTGGTAGGTCACACACAGGGGTACTGGTAGGACACACATAGAGGGATACTGGTAGGACACACAGAGGGATACTGGTAGGACACACACACACACACACACAGGGGTACTGGTAGGACACACACACAGGGGTACTGGTAGGACATACACAGGGATACTGGTAGGGCACACACACAGGGATACTGGTAGGACACACACAGAAGAATACTGGTAGGACACACACACACAGAGGGATACTGGTAGGACACACACAGGGGTACTGGTAGGCCACACACACAGATGGATACTTGTAGGACACACACAAAGGTACTGGTGGGACATACACAGAGGGGTACTGGTAGGACACACACACACACAGATACTGGTAGGATACACACAGAGTGATACTGGTAGGACAAGCACACACAGAGATATTGGTAGGACACACACAGGGGTACTGGTAGGACACACAGAGAGAAATACTGGTAGGACACACACAGGGGTACTGGTAGGACACACACACAGAGATACTGGTAGGACACACACAGAGAGATACTGGTAGGACACACACAGGGGTACTGGCAGGACACACACAGATAAATACTGGCAGGACACACACACAGAATGACACACACAACTTTTGTTATTTTGCTGGGAAGACCAGAGGTATCAAAAAGTAAGTTGGGGGAAATGTCAGCATTACAATTACATTGATCCCATTAACTGCATGATATGTTTTGCAATTTTGCTCACCACAGAAACATAAACCAATCAACCACACTAGGTTGGTCAGTCCCAAGCCGTGTGCAATTAAAAACGTGAGCTTGTTAAAAAGCCACCTTATAGGGAACAGTGCATGTGTACAAACAGAGTATCCAGTGCTGCCTGCAACTTCTGCCCTGTGGGTGTGAAGAAGCTGAGCTTTAAAGGATCACTTAAGAAAAATAGAATAACATAATCAATAAATGCATAATAAAAATACAATGTAAATGCACATAGTTTACAATTAAAATGAGTAGTAGATGTCTTATGGAGAAATGTAAAAGTTAGTTCAATTTTACTTCCCACTTCATCATGTGACAGCCATCTGCCAATCACAAAATGCATTTATACTGTGGATTCTTGCACATGCTCTGTAGGAGCTGGTGCTTCAAAAAGTATGAATAAAAAGAAGGGAAGTGAATTCGGGTGTTGTTAAATATAGTGTGCTCTATCTAAATCAAGAAAGTTTAGTTTTGACTTTATCGTTCCTTTAACATTCAGTGCTGCCTGCCGCTGCCTTCAGTTCCTTTGCTTTTGTCTGCTCCGCCTCTACTCACAGCTTTTTACACTTCCCGGTTGTTTTGTTCTTTATGATAGAATGAGACTCCCTGACTTTATATACAACTTCAACTCACTGTCATGAGTACACCTGAGCTTGGGTGGGTGCCTTTACCAATGGTCAGTCTCTCTCTTTTTTATCAAATGCAATTAAAGCAACCCACCCAAGCTCAGGTGTACTCACGACAGTGTAATGGAATTGTACTATAAATATTAAAAGCAGGAATGATTCAGCCCATAAAGGCCAAGTACTGTAGTGTTAGAACCAGTCAACAATGCAAATTGGTGACTGGCTAAGCAGAATATGGCCAAACTGTGTGACTAAGATCCCAATTTCAATATAAAAGCATAGGTGATTTTTGCAGCCAATTGTTGCAGCTTTTAAAAATGTGTTGTTTAATTTATTAGCAAATGGATGTGCGCCAATACCCTGTGTTTTGTACAACTATTTGGTCTCATTGACTGCACTCCCAAAGATGTATTTGAACTCTTTTTGTAGGGTGTGCTAAACCAAACTTTGTGTGTGTGTGTATATATATATATATATATATATATTTGTGTTTATTGTCTGGGCATATTTCAGTTTATTGACCCCCCCCCCCCCATTGCGGTCACCCATGAGCACTTGCTGATACAGTAAAATATCTTATTGAGAGATCATAAGTATTATAAATCTGCTGAAATTTAATCTTATAAAACAAATATTAATTTCTTCAAAAGAACTCTAAAAATGCAAGATAGCGGTATAGCATAAGCGGCAATATAAATGTAAAAAAGGGGGAATGGACGCCTCCCCATAAAACAGATGATAAAGTTAAAAGCACATAAATTGTGCAAGTAAAAGTAAGGCTTCCAGAGATTGATCCAATACTGTAATCCATCTATGCCATATAAGTGACAAAATGTCAGTCTGTATTCTGTGTGGCATATATTTTTGGCGCTGACGATACTATTTGTACTCTATCAGTCTATATTTTTGGCGCTGACGATACTATCTGTACTCTATCAGTCTCTTTTTTCCCAACCACTATTGTCTGAGCAGCGATTAATATTATTATCCAAAAGATTTTATTCTTACATTCACGTTTTGCCTAACAGAAATCATTGGTATAATCTAACTTAAGGCACAATAACATCTGATATTCAGAGCCAGCACTAAGATTCTATAGAGATCCAATATCAGGATCCCCTAATTTTATATTCCAACACACTGATCCCCCACAACTAAGGGACACTACGTGTATATTCACCTATTATGATAGGTAGCGATATGGAAGAAGTAATTTCTGCCAGTACCACTATCCACACTTCCACCATCAGTAGTCTTAGGACTGATATCAATTACGAATTAGTCCAAGCTCTTAATAAGGACAACAATCAAACTGATGGGGAAGTGGTAGATATAGATGCTACCTTTAAAACTTTAGAAAAATTAATTATATCTGAAACCAAATACACTGCTGAAATATCCTTTCTAAAAAAATGTTTAGAATTGAACCTTATTCCAAAAGGTCTGACTATTCAAAAGAATTGATCATTTAACATTGAGAATCAAGATTATGCAAACAGGTGGAAGACTGCAATAAAAAAGATCTCACACACACTGATGCAGATAATCATTGATTGTCAGAGTCATATATTAGTTGACTTAGATAATAATATAAAGGAGGAAGAAAGCAAGATGGAGCATATTAAAGACCTCAGTATATTCAAAACAAAACAGGGGCAACTACGCTCCAAAATTAAAAAGATCAAAGATGATATTATCTCTAAAAAAACTAAAAAAATACATAGAGATCTGAATATAGCCATTCAGAATCAAGTAGATACAGACACGACTAATGAATTAAACCCAGAGAGCAACACCCCAATAATTCAACAAAGGGAAGAAGAGTGGGTAACAGTAGCTCCAAGGGGAAATAAAAACAGAAATAAGAATTCATATAGACAATGGGGGTATAAAGATAAATATCACACATTCCACAATCAGAATGTGAGTAACTTCCAAGAAAGATCCCATTTAGGACACAGAGATAAGTAACACAGAGATCCACCACAACCTAGAGAACCTAGGTCAAACCAGAGAGATCACTTCCGACCCAGACACAGAGGAAACTGGGATCAGTTTTACTATCCCTATAATAGACCCCCATACCACAGACAACACTATGATTACAACTATAATCAGAACCACAATTACAATCAACATCAGTATTATGGGTATGAGAATTCCAGACATGGACATTACAGGGAGAGACCATCCCACTACCCTGTAAGAAATGAAGGTTTTAGGGGCAGATCACCTACGCACTCCAACAACCGATTCCAGAATAAATTTCCATCCTATGGAGGAAGGGAGACATATGGAAACAGAGGCAACCACAATACAGAACATGGATACAAACATGGACACAATTACTTGTACCCCAATGTACAATTTAGAGATAATATCGAGAATCATCCTCCTAGGAATACATATAGTACAAGACCCAGACAATTTTGGGATGATACTCCTACACCTATCACAAATAGTTTTGAACATTTAAAACACACTGAGGACACCAATAGCCCTACCCATACAATTGTGAGGCAGGGCACAAATACATCACCAAGAGCCACAGTAGATCAGAATAATCATCATTTTTTAGGGGAGGGAAACATGATATTAACAGACAGAAACAAACAATCAAAGAGAAAAAACAGAACACAGGACATGGAAGAATCTCCAATACAAAAAATTCAAAAAAGAAAAAGACAGAAATATATATGAAAAGATTAGTGACCCGATTAGAAAAGGCAAAACAAATAGGAATAATCAACACCAAAAAGTTTAAATATCTAATACCCAAATTTCCAAGAATTCCAGTTTTCTACTTCCCTCCAAAAATCCACAAATCCCTGATAGATCCACCAGGAAGACCCATCATATCAGGGATTGAATCCTTTAGTGTAAACCTGTCACAATATGTTGACAGATTCCTTCAGACCTACGTAAAGGAATTGCCCTCCTATTTGAGGGACTCCTCAAGTGTTATAAAACTAACAGATAATATGGAATATGAAGGATCCCTGATTCTAGCAACCTGCAATGTGACATCACTTGATACAAATATTTCACACAGTGTAGGAATAGAATCAGTGGAATATTTCCTAAATAAAGATGACAAAATGGATCAACATTCAGCAAAAAAAACAATTCATTATTGAACCCATAATTATTTTTCCTTTTATAACATCTTCTACAATCAAATAAAAGGCACTGCCATGGGGACCAGGTTTGCCCTGAGTTATGCAAACCTCTTTATGGGCAAGTGGGAAAAAGAATTCCTTGAATCTTGCGAACTTGGGACGAACCTGGTCCTTTACAAAAGATACATAGATTATATTCTTATTTTATGGAAGGGGGATGAAGAAAAAATAAAATAAATTCTAAGCAAAAACGAAAAAGAAAGTATTAAGAAATTAAAAAAAGACAAAAACATTATAATAAAACTGGCAGACAAATAAAGGTGGAGTGTTGGTCTTGGACACCCCCTCCTATTTAAATAAAGCTCAAAGATTATTAAATGATGACACCACATACACCATCTTAAAGAATATTCTGACAGAAATATATAAGAAAAGATTAGTAACCCGATTAGAAAAGGCAAAAGAAATAGGAATAATCAACACCAAAAAGTTTAAATATCTAATACCCAAATATCCAAGAATTCCAGTTTTCTACTTCCTTCCAAAAATCCACAAATCCCTGATAGATCCACCAGGAAGACCCATCATATCAGGGATTGATTCCTTTAGTGTAAAACTGTCACAGTATGTTGACAGATTCCTTCAGACCTACGTAAAGGAATTGCCCTCCTATTTGTTGAGGGACTCCTCAAGTGTTATAAAACGAACAGATAATATGGAATGTGAAGGATCCCTGATTCTAGCAACCTGCAATGTGACATCACTTGATACAAATATTTCACACAGTCTAGGAATAGAATCAGTGGAATACTTCCTAAATAAAGATGACAAAATGGATCAGCAACAAAAACAATTCATTATTTTTTTATTTTTTTTTATATATTTTTATTGTGTTTTATGTCAGGCATACAAACATTGGATGTCGTTATGATTTTAGTTACAGAACAAATGTGAGAACAAAAGGATAATCAATGTTAACATCATAACTAGAATAAAAAACGAGGTATACATGTACAATACACCGTTGCATGCCATAGAATAAGATAAGTAGAAAAAAAAGAAACGTTTGTCAAGGATTACGGTGCACCTACATCATAGACTCAGGGGGCCTCTCTTGGGCCTTCTATCATGGTGAAAACTCTAGAGTTATAGTAGGTAGATCTACAACAAAATAGACCGCTCTTGGGTCTTACAGGAAACCACATTGTTTGTTTTATATACGTATCAGATTATATAAACAAGGTAACACAATGCATATAGTATATCAATATCAGGGTATAGCAATATGCTAAAATATGTATCAAGTGTGAGCTACTAACAAGAGTAACTGAGGAGGGAAGAATAGAGTGGGCTAGGGATGGGGAGGGAGGAGAAAGGAAATAAGGAAGAGAAGGAAGAAAAAAAAAAAGGGGGGGGAAGCCTAGGGAGGAGGAGAGAAAGAGAGAGGGGACAAGTGCAAGGAGGGGGTCAGCAGGATGTGAGGGCCTATGTTTCTGGACAAACCCATCTTGCCTACCGTGTCCAGACAACCTTGAGGTGTGTCCGCTGGTATTCTGACTGTTCTCTATTGCCTACCTGATTGACTCCAATACCTCCCATACCTGCGTGTGTAAAAGTGATTTGTTTCGTTGGTTGAACATCGGGCCTTCCATGAGTTCCAAGTAGGTCATTATTTTGTCTACATCACCCCAAGTTGGGAGTGTTTTCTGTTTCCAGAGTGTGGATATTGATAGCTTAGCTGCAGTGAACAAGTATATGCTAAGGAGGTCCGTCAGGGCTGTTGATGTTTTAATATCCAGATGGAAGAGCAAAGTTTGCGGGGTGGTCCCTAAGAGGGGGTCTAGCTGTGTGCATTTACGTGAAATCTCTGTCCAGAAGGGCTGTAATGCCGGGCACTCCCACCATATATGGACCGGCGATCCCACCAGCCCACAGCCTCTCCAACACAATGGAGAGTTTAGGTGTGAAATCTTAAAAAGTCTCAATGGTGTGAGATGCCATTGTATGCAAATTTTAGTGTATAATTCTATAAGGGTGATGCAATGGAGGGCCTACTTAGTGAGTGTGGCTGCTCTGGACCACTCTTCTTGTTCAGCATGGAAATGGAGGGCTCTCTCCCAAGCTATGATATAAGCTGATTTGTAAAAAGTAGGAGGGTTTAATAGATGTCTGTATGAGATTGATAACGCTCGAGGGGTCTTAATGCCAGAAGCCCATCTTTTCTCCCAGTTGGTGGGTTCACGTAGCAGTCAATCCAGGAAGCCCCACGATTTCAGTAAGCTGCGAAGCCTCCAAATCTCAAACCGCAAGATTTGTGGTGGGGCATAGCTAGAAAGGAAATGTGATGTCGCAATGAAGCGACAATTTGGAAACCAATCAGCTATACAGTTTATGCCATATTCTTGCCACAAGTTTGGATGCGAGTCCCCAAGAGCCGCTAGCAGGCCCGTAAGGGAGTGGATAGGAGAGGGATGTGGGGCAATTTGTGACAGCGAGCGATTTCTATCCTAGAAGCGTAGGGCATGTAAGATAATTGTATTCTGGATCTTGTAGGAGGGTAACCATATAAGATCTGATAATCTAAGCGGGCAAGGTAGTGTAGCCTGTTCTAATGTCTGCCATTTACTATGGTCTGTAGTTTTATTCCAGGGGAGAATGTGGGCTAGTCTGGAGGCTTCATGGTAATGAATTAAGTTAGGGGCGCCCGCGCCCCCACTTTGAAACGGCTGCTGCATTATCCTTGTGGCTACTCTAGGATGCTTATTCCTCCAGATATACCTATTACATATGTGCTGGTATTTGCCAATAAGGGATTTGGGGATTGGTATGGGTAGTGAGCGGAACAGGTAGGTGAGTTTGGAAAGTAGGACCATCTTAAACGCTGCTATGCGCCCCATCCAGGAAATACAGGGAACACTCCACTTGTCAGCACTCTCTTGGAACTGCTGCAGTAAGGGGTAAAAATTAGCCTCCAGTATAGTAGATACATTGTAGGAAAGGTACACTCCCAGGTGTTTAATCTTATGTTGGGACCAGTTGAATGTGTACAGCCTCTTTAGCTCTGCAAACTCTGTATGTGACATATTGATGACATAGGCGTCAGTTTTACTAACATTGAGCTTGCAGAAGCTAACCTGTCCAAACTGGTGTAATAAGTTAAAAAGAGAAGGGAGGGACTTAGAGGGGTTCCCCAAAAATATGGTGAGATCGTCTGCGAAAAGCGCTGTTTTTTGTATTGTCCCTCTACCCCTTGAATGTCCGGGTTATTTCTGATTGCTTCAGCAAGCGGATCCATGATAAGAGTGAATATCAATGGGGATAAGGGGCAGCCTTGCCGCGTTCCATTTGTAATGGGAAACATGGGAGAATGGAATCCCAGGCCCCTTACAGATGCCGACGGAGATGAGTACAGCACTTTGACACAGACGTGGAAGTACGGGGGGAAGCCAAATTTATTTAGGACTTCGAATAGGTAGGCCCAGTTCACCCTATCGAAGGCCTTTTCAGCGTCTAGTGCTAGGGTTATGCAGGGAAGGCCTTGGCGCTTAGCCTCAAAATAAATATTGAGGATTCGCCGAGTATTGTCCGGCCCTTCTCTACTGGGTGTGAAGCCTACTTGGTCCCCATCGATTAGTGATGGGAGAACTTGGTTTAGTCTGGAGGCCATGAGTTTGGCTAGGAGCTTCATATCTGTGTTAATTAGGGAATGGGTCGAAAGTGTTCACATATATTAGGGGCTTTACCCGGCTTTGGGATGGTTACAATAACAGCTTCCAAAAACTCCGGGGGGAGAGAGCCAGACTGTCTAGCCAGTGAACAGACTCTTGTGAGTAGTGGAGAGAGCTGTACGAGAAATGTTTTATAAAAAAAGGGCGGTGTACCCGTCTGGGCTTGGGGTTTTAATAGCTGAGGCCACCTCTTCTACACTAAAAGGGGAGTCCAATAAAACTCTCTGGTCATCAGATAGAGCTGGTAGGGAGAGCGAATCTAAGAAGTCTCGAATTTGTTGTATAGATGGCGTAGGGGAATCTGGGGAATTTTTCAAATTATACAAGGAGGAATAATAGTTGGCAAAGGCCTTGCCTATGTCTCTTGGTAGGCGAACTGTGCCTTGTGCCGTTTTTAAATATGGGATGTGCGCTTCTGCTGTCCGCCGCCTAAGTTTGTTTGCCAGCAGTCGATCTGCTTTGTTCCCTTTGGCATAGAAAGTTTGCTTAAATTGGCGAGTTTGCTCTTGGTATCTCTTGTTTTCAAGGGCTTCTATTTTCACTTTAACATCTTCAATTTGAGACAATACATGGGGATCTAGTGAAATCATGTGGGAAGAAGTTAAATCCCTAAGAGTTACGTGGAGTTGGGCCAAGGTCCCCCCCATGTGTTTTCTATGTTCTGCCTTAGATTTAATAAATAGTCCCCTGACAAATGCTTTGAGGGTGCCCCACAAGCAAAAATCACTGACAGCTCCATTGTCATTTATTTCTAAGAATTTGGTGATTTCCTGCTGTATGAGTGTGACTCTCTCAGGTGACGAGAGAAGATATTCGGGTAGCTTCCAAGAGGATCTAGCCGTCATACAGTTTGGGGCTTTCATGGACAGCTGAATCGGGCAGTGGTCCAACCATGAGCAGCTGGGTATGTGCACTGATTGGATTTGATCTAGCAGTCGGGGTTCACAGAAAATATAGTCGATTCTAGTGTATGTATTATGGATGGTAGAGAAGTAGGAGTAGTCTCTAGATGAGGGGTGGTGGGACCGCCAAACGTCAAATAAATTAAACTGGGCAATAAGATTAGTGAATTGTTTAGCAGATCTGGAGGTCTGGGAGTCACAGGGTTTAAGTTTTGGTGATCTACGGTCTAAGGCCGTGTCTAAGAGCATATTAAAATCACCTGCTAGTAATAGATTTTGGGTCTTGTGAGCGGTTAGTATCCTTAGAAATTTTCTAAGTGCTCGTATTTGTCCAGAGTTTGGGCCGTAGTAACTAGCTAGAGTATATGGGACATCATCTAGTTTACAGTTGAGAACCAAATATCTACCATGGGGGTCCTTATAAGTGTCTAGCTTTTCAAATAGGACGGTCTTGTGAATTAAGATCATGACACCTCTTGATTTCCCTGAAGAGGAGGCTGCCTCGATCACCGGGAAGAGCTTGCTGCGTAACGGGATAGGTGAATTTTCTACCCAGTGAGTCTCTTGTAAGAAAACAATCTTTGACTTTGCATGGGCAAGGTAGTTCAAAAGTCTGCTTCTTTTGTTTGGTGTGTTAAGCCCCCTGACGTTATGGGAAGTGCATACTAGAGCCATAGTAAGGTTGTGTTAATGTCTTCACGGCAGGGAGGGTAGGGAGAGAGGATAGAAAAGAGAAACAAGGAGAAAAAAAAAAAAAGAGGGGGGTAGGAGGGAGGGAGAAGTGAGGTCAGAGTAAGGGGTAGCTGAGAGAAGACGGGGCAGGTTAGGGGGAGGTTACCCTTGCAGTGCAAAATACACTATTGAAGGGTGTAGTATAATGTTTTTCTAGTGGTTGTGGTATTGTCGAGAGAAACCACTTAGGTAGTCCGCCTCAGAGGAGGGGGCTCCTTAAGGAAAATAAATGGTAGTAAATAAGGATATATTGGTTGTAATGTGAGGTTGTGGCGGGGGGGGGGGTGTTTATGGGTGATTAAAGAATTAGGTAAGATTAGTGAGGCGGCCAATACTCCGTTATGTGGTGTAATTGAGAACTGTAAGAGTATGATTGACAGTGTATGCACATAGTTAAAAGGAATACAAGATAGAAAACCGCAATATTCACATAATGAATAACCAATAAACATTAACACAGAAACATCAACAGTATGAACATTAAACATTTGATAGTAAGGTGATGTGCGGTCTATGCACTAATCTAGATGCAGCTACCCTGTAACCTGCAATGGTATGGAGAGTCTTCTGCCTAAAATATGTATTAGTGTGACATTGTGCAGTGTCTAGGCATCTCTCCATACATTGTTACTGTTTCCAGGAGAGATTTTGTAGATAGTATAAATTAGCATCGTCTGTGTTGGACTCTGGTATGGGTAGGATCATATGACCTATAAACTAGATATTCTGATGAGATGTAAGTCACTATCTAACCGGTTAGGAGTGCACATAATTTAAGCAGGCTGAGCTCTCACTACGCACATGGGTGTCAGGTATTTGAGTGCCCTTCTAGAATGTGTTTTAGTACCATCCTATGTTTGTTGTGCAAATGTAGTCTGTCTGACCTCAATGTGGTAAGATGTAGTGCAGGGTTAATACTGTGCAGTTAGAGTTAAACAGGAATGACAAGTGATACAGTGTGGGCAACATCTGTTCACCAATCTACCTGGCAATCTATTATCTTAAGCATTAAGACACAAGCTATTAGGTCCCCATCAGGCCTAAAATGGGGCCTATAAAAAAAGTCACTGCTGTGAATATAGCTGAAAAAAGTCCCTCTAGCAAAACAGACTTGCAAATCTAAGCAATAGTTTTAACACATAGGAGAGCTGTAAGTTAAATATACAGTTCACATTTTAGCGTATACTTATGGTCCAGTGGTCTCTCTCGCCAAGATGTGTTTTTCAGGAGATCAGGTAAAGCTGCATCAGAGTCTTTTAGTGTAGAACACGCAGCATGAGGCCTGCAAGTGTCTCTAGGATGTCGGTGAGCCGGATCTGTGCCTCTTTGGAAGTGCAGACCAGTCGGGTCTTTCTAGTTGTTTGTGATGCATAGGGACCTGTGCTTTGATTGGAGACCAATTTGAGTTGCTGATTCTTTTGTTGCTTGTGATGGTCTGTCGGCTTCGTGGGGTGGAAGGGGCCGACCATTCCTCTGCTGAAGCGTTTAGCTGGCTGTGTTGGGGATGCAGGTTCTCTTTGCGAGAAGGCAGCAGGTTCCAGAGTTGTAGGAGTTCATAGCCTTTAGTTGGCTTCAGGATCGTAAATACTTGGTTGTTTTTGAAGACTAGTAGCTTTATGGGATAGCCCCATCTGTATCTGATGTTGTTCTTTCTAAGTATAGAGGTTATTTCAGCATAGGTTTTCCTCTTCTGTAGAGTCCTTGCAGACAAGTCGGGGAATATTTGCATGTTTCTGAACTTGTCTGGTAAGACTGGTTTCTGAAAGTGAGCTCTTTGAATTCTTTCTTTATAAGTGCAGTAATGCATGTGGACTATGATGTCTCTCGGCTGATCCTCTGACAGACCTTTGGGTTTGAGCGAGCGATGAGCTCTGTCTATCAGATCTTCCGACTCTGAAGCTGGAGGTGCTAGTAGGTGGAATAGCTCTCTTAGGAATGGTTGCAGATCAGACATGGAGACGGTCTCAGGCACACCCTGGATCCGCAGGTTGTTGCGCCGGGACCTATCTTCCAGGTCAGCCATTTTATCTTCCACTACATCAAAGTAATCAGAGAGTCGTGTGAAGTTTAAGAGATTGGATTGCTCAGTGGTCATATCTTCTTGCCGTCTTTCAAGGGAGTCGATACGTTCGTTTGTAGACAAAATTTCCCTTTTCAACTTGGCAGTAGAGGCTGCAAGTTTGGCCGTGAATGAGGCATGATGATTATCTAGCAGCGATTTTAGGGAGTCCATGATAAAAGTAGGGGTGACTGTAGTTGATGAGGACTGCTGAATGTCTTGCATGGCTGCCAGAGTGAGTTCAGAGATTTCGGGTCTCTGTGAATCTGGGGCCTCCATGTCGCCTAGCTGTGGCATTACACAAGGGGGCCCAAAATGGTCAATCACAGTCTTTTTAGGTATTAAGAGTTGTTTTTTTTTTTCCTAGCTGACTGTGACATATTATCAAGTGGAAAATTTGTTGCAGAGCTTAGATTGTATTAAGGTGCTGTTGCTTCAGAAACGTGAGTATTTAAACCTATATACTGAAATTAGGTTGGATAACACTGAGTGGTAGACAGGCTTGAGCGGCCAAAATGTATTATTCCATATTACCTATAGTGCAGCATTCATCTGTGCGAAATAAAGCCCTATGAGAAAAAGAGGTAATGATGGGCTTTAGGGCATTCAGGCCTCGATAGCACACTGTTGTAGGACTTAGTTCTGAGAGGCGTAGAAGCAAGTGGCAGTTTGCCAAATCCGCTGCCCTCTTTATCTTTGGAGACTATGCGTTGCCTCTAATAAATATAATCTGCCCCCTTGTAGAGATTTCTTATACAAAAAAACATAAATGCAGTGAACGTTGTTCTGCCTAGACAGTACCATTGTAAACACTTTGTTTTCTAAGATTCAGGTGAACAAACTCCTATAGTTAGGAACCTATGTTGTGGGAGGGTGTAGGCAATATCACTGCTTAAGTTTATGGCTTTAGCTGTAAGTATGTGGCTGCATTAATATGGCAGGACTGGACAGAGTTCTTCAGTGGAATCACTATGACAGGCTGTACATAAGTAATATTAGTGTTGCTGCTGCTTAGTTCCAGTTATTTCCCTGATTAGCTGACTTAAAGTCCTGTGTTTTAAGAAAGACTTCGGCCCCCAGCAGGTCTTATGCTGCAGCTAATTAAGTGTGTCTCTGTGTCAGCTTATGAAGTCAGATGTGTTTCCCAGACACAAAAAAAAAAAAAAGCAAAGATAAAGAGGGTTTGTTTGTTGTCCTTCAGCTATGTATTTCCCCAGTGTGTTAGAGATATTCCTTGATGTACACAGTTATGTCTGAGTCACTGAGTAAATGGCTGGCAAGCGATTGTGCTGGATGCAAGCCCCATCTTTATTGTGCATATATAGATTACAGCACCCACTCTTAGGAGCTTCGTTTGAACATCAAGCTGAAGTTTGGGGCTTAACTTCTCACAGTCATGTGTATCACACGGAGCTGGGTGCGCACTAGTAGGGAGATCAAAGATGGCGTCTTCGCGGTTCAGCTTAGAGAGCACTTGGTGATAGCGTAGTTTAGGTAAGTGTCCCTGAGTTATATGTGCTGCACTCCTTTGTTTGTAAGAAGTTTTACACTGTGGGTTACCTCGACACTAAGCAGTGTCCACTCAGTCGTTACTCACTGTTGCCGCTACTGCTGCAGTTTTGGAAGGGTGTCCTCTGTGGTGTCCCCAAAGAGTCTCTGGTTGCAGCTGCTGTGTACACAGCCGGGCTCTGGAGCAGATCCCTGACCCTCCGGAGCTAAGTGGAATGTGTTGCAGTAGCAGGTACAGTGCCGAATAGGCGGATCGCTGGTTAGGTCTAGTTGCAGAGCTCTGGAGTGCTTGCGGTCCTCAATCTGATGTGGCTCGCACTAAAGCTCCAAATGACCCAAAATATGGTCCACTGAGGTGAAACAGTTGGGTGGATAGTAAAGCGCCCCTTGGTAAAGAAAAAAAATCACTCTCTTGCTAATTTTAAATAACTTAAAGCTAGTGCATATGGAGGAGCTCTGTAAAGTGGCGACTGCTCTGTGCGGTAGTTGGCCCCGCCCCCAACAATTCATTATTGAACCCATAACTATTTTTCCTTTAATAACATCTTCTACAATCAAATAAAAGTCACTGCCATGGGGACCAGGTTTGCCCTGAGTTATGCAAACCTTTTTATGGGCAAGTGGGAAAAGGAATTCCTTGAATCTTGCAAACTTGGGACAAACCTGGTCCTTTACAAAAGATACATAGATGATATTATTAATTTTATTGAAGGGGGATGAAGAAAAAATAAAACAAAATCTAAGCAAAAACGAAAAAAGAAAGTATTAAGAAATTACAAAAAGACACAAACATTATAATAAAACCGGCAGACAAAGGAGGTGGAGTGGTAGTTTTGGACACCCCCTCCTATTTAAATAAAGCTCAAAGATTATTAAATGATGACACCACATACACCATCTTAAAGAATATTCTGACAGAAATATATAAGAAAAGATTAGTAACCCAATTAGAAAAGGCAAAACAAATAGGAATAATCAACACCAAAGAGTTTAAATATCTAATACCCAAATATCCAAGAATTCCAGTTTTCTACTTCCTTCCAAAAATCCACAAATCCCTGATAGATCAACTAGGAAGACCCATCATATCAGGGATTGACTCCTTTAGTGTAAACCTGTCACAATATGTTGACAGATTCCTTCAGACCTACGTAAAGGAATTGCCCTCCTATTTGAGGGACTCCTCAAGTGTTATAAAACTATCAGATAATATGGAATATGAAGGATCCCTGATTCTAACAACCTGCAATGTGACATCGCTTAATACAAATATTTCACACAGTGTAGGAATAGAATCAGTGGAATACTTCCTAAATAAAGATGACAAAATGGATCAGCAACAAAAACAATTCATTATTGAACCCATAACTATTTTTCCTTTAATAACATCTTCTACAATCAAATAAAAGGCACTGCCATGGGGACCAGGTTCGCCCTGAGTTATGGGCAAGTGGGAAAAAGAATTCCTTGAATCTTGAGAACTTGGGAAGAACCTAGTCCTTTTTAAAAGATACATAGATGATATTCTTATTTTATGGAAGGGGGATGAATATTCTCGCACCTTCCTGAATCTAATGAATAACAACGACCAAGGGATACACCTAACATATACATTAAGTAGTGACAATTTTTTTTTTCTAGATTTGGACATAAATATAGAAAATGCCAACATTAACACCTGCACCCATTTTAAAAAAGTGGATGCTAATAATTATATACACGGAACAAGTTACCACTTAAACAAATGAAGGACAACATTCCATATGGACAGACACTGAGAATCAGAAAAAAATGTACAAAAATAGCTGACTATGATGTTCAAGTGAAGATATTAGAGAAGAAGTATGATGAAAGGGGTACAAAACAGATGTTATACAAACAGCAATAAAAAAGCCGGAGAGATAGACAGGAAAACACTTTTATAACCTAAGGTTAAAAGCAATGAAGGGAATAGTGAAACAAAAGGCCTTTTATCACAAATTTTAATAGAGATCACAAACTAATGAATAAAATTCTCAGAAAAAATTGGCACCTATTACAAGGGGATTCGTTTATAGGGGATAAGGTTACACCATACCCGAGTGATATATGAAAAAGCAAAAAAACTCAAAAATATACTTGCCCCAAGCGAGTTCAGACAAGCTTATAGAACTCAGATAAACGTTAGTTTACATGGGGATAAAATCAATGGGTTTTTTCCCTGCTATACTTGTAAAGCCTGCCAATATGCAAATAAAGTTAAGAATTTCACTGCAACACAAACGAAAGAGGAAATTAAAATTAATGAAACGATTAGGTGCACAGATAAAGGGGTAATTTACCTAATTGAATGATGATGCAAAATGCAATATTTGGGCAAAACTACAAGTACCCTCAGGAAAAGAATTGGGGAACACCTTAGCTGCATCAAAAATGGAAAATACGATACATACATTTATAAACACTTCAGGGTGTCAGGATTCATCTCAGTTACATGATGTTACCTTCTGGCCCTTTAATTGAAAAGCTTTCCAACCTATAAAAGGATCCTCTTCCCAATATTCCATGCTAGATTATTGAGAAACTCGGCCACTCTTACTCGTTACTTCAATTCCTATCTACCTCTTCTCAGGAAAACAGCCTTGTACTCTCCTAGTACATAATCTCCGGAGGTTTCCTTATTTAAAGTATCTATCATCTGAAGCCCTTACATTCAACCAGGTGCAGACAAGATAGAAACACTATTGCCTCTGACGTCATCAGTTGCAGCCGTAGTAGCTCTCCGCTTGCAACACCTCACAGACGGCTCTGCTCGCCACAGACAGCGTACAACCATTAGTCTGATAACTCGCCTGGGACACTCAGCAGTACTAATCCAGGTCATATACTTAAGTTATTGACTCAAGTTTTCACATTTGAATTTGCTCTGGTATTGTCCGCTGTCTTATTTGTTGCAAGACATATTCCTCATACCAGCATTTAACCTGTTACCAAACAAACCGCTCTCAGCAACAGGAGTTTTCCTTTGAGATGTACTAACTTAACATCAGTTGTTCTATTTTGTACTTAGAGTGTCAGATATCTAATGTGGGCCTAATAGTCGTTACTTCTTATCTACCACTTCTACAACTTTGATACTTTAGTGTTTAATGCTCAAATAAGGTTTTCCAAAACACATTCTGTCTCTAATTGCTGATACTAACAATCTGCCATTCAGTGACAAAATCAGATACACCGGTGTGTTCGTTCTGATATTAGTTGAAGTGGCTATAAAAAGACAGGAAGGCAACTATCACTATAGAGTATACTTGTTGCCCTTCTGTCACATATATATCAATATTTCCTTAACATTTTAGTAAATCTTCATTCACCATCTAATGAATATTAGAGTTGTAATACAGGGAAGTACATAATAACAATCCCAAAGAGCTGAAATTTTGTTTTGTTTTTTTAAATAAAACCTAACCGGAGAGGGGGAAATCTTGAAGAGAGACTATTATTAAATGAAGCAGAATTAATATATAAAACGAAAACCCTATAACCAAAGGGGTTAAATTCTGAAATAATTGCACTTTATATTTAAACCATAATGCTCTATGAAATTATGTTTAGGAATACAAAACTTCAATGTACCTACATATGCTTTTATTTAGTTCTATATTGCCATACGGAAAATAATTTTAGATCATGTAAAAAGATAAACCATCATCACTTGCTTTACTATGTCTTAATTATAATGTCTGGTTTAAAACATTTCTACTAGATTATAGAATGTTTTATAATATTTTAGTGTATGACATTAGTCCATACTTAGATATGCTTAACTATGCTAGATCCAAGAGGTAATCTACGTTTTAAGATTACCTGTTTTCTATTATGAATTTTAATCATGTGTTTATTATTAGTGGAATAAGGTTTTAATATACATTTTAAAAATGCCCATTAAATTTAATTTGCATATAGTTGGTATGATCTACCTATAAAATGAGGAAACCGAAGGACTGGTGCTACCTAAATAATATCTATTATGAATTTTAATCATGTGTTTATTATAAGTGGAATAAGGTTTTAATATAAATTTTAAAAATGTCCTTTGATTTTTATCTGCATGTAGTTGATATTAATTACCTATAAGATGAGATGCCGAAAGACTGGTGCTACCTAAATAATATCTATGCACAATCTGGAATACAGTGTTTCTGAGATGAAAATAAACAAATGCTTAAGCTATGAACCCCAGGGATTAACTTTAATCCACCTTAACTATGGGACATTCACCAATAACCAATCACAAAGGCCCCACAGGTATATATTTCAGGCTCCAAACACAGTTATGCATCTTGATAAAGCCCTAGGAATTGGGCGAAACGCGTCAATTGAATGCTGTGGAGAGCCTATGTGATTACTGTCAACACTTGCATGCAAAAGGAAACTCTACACTGCCTGTGTTGTCAGATTTTCAAAAGTTCACTTTTAGACCAATGAAAAGACGACCCCAGGTCAGGTGACCGCTATCGGACGTAACTGTTAAGCCAAGTGGAATGCTACTTGTAAAGCCTGCCAATATAAGAATAAATTTAAGAAATTCACTACAACACAACTTAAAGAGGAGTTTAAAATTAATGAAATGATTAGGTGCACAAATAAAGGGGTAAATTACCTAATTAAATGTTCATGCAAAATGCAATATTTGGGCAAAACTACAAGAACCCTCAGGAAAAGAATTGGGGAACACCATAGCTGCTTAAAAAATGGAAAACACGATACATACATTTATAAACACTTCAGGGAAGCACATAATAACAATCCTAAGAGCTGAAATTTAGTGGGTTAGTAAAATAAAACCTAACTGGAGAGGGGGAAATCTTGAAGAGAGACTATTATTAAATGAAGCAGAATTAATATATAAAATGAAAACCCTACAACCAAAGGGGTTACATTCTGAAATAGAAGTAGGACCCTTCCTGTAACTGTATATGTCTCTTCTTCACACTTCTTTATGCACTTTATATTTAAACCATAATGCTCTATGAAATTACGTTTAGGAATACAAAACTACCATGTACCTACATATGCTTTTATTTAGTTTTATATTGCAATAAGGAAATTAATGTTAGATCATGTAAGAAGATAAACCATTATCCCTTGCTTTACTATGTATTAATTATAATGTCTAAAATGTATCTACTAGATTATAGAATGTTTTATAATATTTTAGTGTAAAACATTAGTCCATACTTAGATATGCTTAACTATGCTAGATCCAAGAGATAATATATGTTTTAAGATTACCTGTTTTCTATTATGAATTTTAATCATGTGTCTATTATTAGTGGAATAAGGTTTTAATATACATTTTAAAAATGCCCATTAAATTTTATTTGCATATAGTTGGTATGATCTACCTATAAAATGAGGAAACCGAAGGACTGGTGCTACCTAAATAATATCTATGCACAATCTGGAATACAGTGTTTCTGAGATGAAAATAAACTAAACAAATGCTGTCCTTTATATATACCACCTTAAACTAAGAACCCCAGGGATTAACATTAATCCGCCTTAAATATAGGACATTCACCAACAACAAATCACAAAGGCCCGACAGGTATATATTTCAGGCTCCAAACATAGTTATGCATCTTGATAAAGCCCTAGGAATTGGGTAAAATGCGTCGAGTGAATGCTGTGGAGAGCCTATGTGAATACTGTCAACACTTACATGCAAAAGGAAACTCTGCAAACTGATCCAATTGAAAAAAATAAGGTTTATTTGTAAAATACAACCTAGACAGACATGGATTGGTAGTCTGACGTGTTTCACACCCCTAGTGGCGCTTCATCAGAGACTCTGATGAAGCGCCACTAGAGGGCATGAAAGACTACCTACCTATCCATGTCTGTCTAGGTTGCATTTTACAAATAAAGCTTTGTTTTTTCAATTGGATCCGTTGTGCGGCCTCTCCTTTGTTTATGCTGATACTTGTGATTGGTCCTCGCACTTTTGTACCTTGCACCTTGCATGGATGGAATACTGAACATCGAGGGCTGTGGCACAAAATGTCTGTTGGCGGGTGACATTCCCCGGCATCGCTAGTTCCCCGAAATCGCTAGTTTTTGGGTCTCTGCAGGCTGTTGTGGCTGAATTCTCACTTTACTAAAAAAGTAAACTCTACACGCCTGTGTTGTCAGATTTTCAAAAGTCCGCTTTTAGACCAATGAAAAGACGACCCCAGGTCAGGTGACCGCTATTGGAAGTAACCGTTAAGCCAAGTGGAACGCTACACTGAGGAAGCAGGGAGTCTCACCAGGTTCACACAAGGTGTGAATACGGCTTGGGAGACGTGACACCTGCTGTTTGTGAGCACCAGGCATACGGAAGTTACCAAGGTCAGGTAATATAAGCAGTTTTCTAACTATTTTCCATCTGGAATGACTTATTGGCTATAAAGGAGGTGAGATTTACCACACTTTCAAGTGTTGGAATGGCAATAAAAGCCGCATTTGTGAAAAGCAAAAACATCTAACTACAACTATGTGGTGGAATATAGACTGACTTTTTGTCACTTATAGGTGACATAGGTGGACTACCGTATTGGACCGATCTCAGGAAGTCTTACTTTTACTTGCACAATATATGTGCTTTTAACTTTATCATCTGTTTATTGGGGAGACGTCTATCCCCCCTTTTTACATTTATATTGCCACTTATGCTATACCGCTATCTTGCATTTTTAAAGTTGTTTTGAAGAAATTAATATTTGTTTTATAAGATTAAATTTCAGCAGATTTATGATACTTATGATCTCTCAATAAGTTATTTTACTGTACCTTTGTGTTTGTTGTATAGCGCCCTCTTCTCACTACACATTCTATTACTTTCCCTATATAAGCTATTGAGGAGCTTATTTTGAAGAGTGGCTGTAACACCCCCAGCGCCTACCAGTTTTATGTACCTATATTCTTTTGTTTCCATGAATCAATGTCATTATGTTATGTACCCAGCACTGAGGAATTTAGTCCTTAACCAATCAATAAATTATTCTACTACTATTATTAATAATATTACTACTACTACTAATAATAATAATAATAATATTCATTTTCCTTCCATCCTTTATTAAATGCATTTGTATAATTTTGTCATAAGAAAACAAATGAAACACCTTCAAATGATATCTGGTTTACTAAAGGGGCAGCTTATTATTTTTTGCGTGTGCTTGGATATCATATCTGCACCCCAGAGAATAATAGAATGAACCATTGACACAACAGATATTATTCATGTAACTAACAATTACTAATGTGACTTTCTTGAGCTAACCTTCCTGATTAGCAGACCTTTGTTTGTAGGGAAATTATTACTGTCATCAATGGGATGTGCACAGGAAACATTTTTGTTGCGTCCGAAATTTTCGTTTTGTTAAAAAAAAAAATTGTTTTAGTTCATTTTCACTCACGGTCGCATTTATTTCAGTCGAATTTCATCTGAAATTTTCATTTTAAACTACAGTGCACAATTTTGGCCGTTTTGAAGCTATAATCAGCTTTATTATCTTTAGTTTTGTCATTCTATGTACTTTTTAAACTTATTTATTTATACATCAAATTTCTCTGCACAAGACTTTTGGTAAAGCTAAAAAATGTACATAGAGACTGTTGCTGATTGTGGCACTGAAGGAGCGGGAGGAGGGAGGGGAGGACAATTCCGGTGGTTTAGTCACAGTAGCAATGCTGGTGGTAGTTGCACTGCTACTTTTTTAAGTAGATCAGACTCAGTAATAAATAATTTACGTGTAAAACTGTCCGCAGGTCGTGACCCAAACACTCTGCCATTGTAACACTACTAGTTCTTGTCTCAGCCGGTGGCTGTAATTCAAGAAAGGAAAAGCTAGCACACTGAGTAGTGAGGTGCCAACGCCAACACTGCTGGTCTCAGCCACTGAAACAACACTTTGTCCACCTCTGTCTCTAGCACTACTGCTGGTGCTAGTAGCAGAGTGTCGCACCATTATTGCTGTCATGGCTGTGTCTGTAGTGAGGGCTGCCAGCCTGCCACTGATGGTGTTGTGGCTCCTGTAGTAGCTGGGGAAATAATCAATCTGCTGCAGCTGCATTTGGAGGGGGCAGGACCCTTCTTGTCAGGGTTATTTTAATGCATTTTTATTTTTTATTAAAATTATAAGAATTGTTTGCTGCCGAGAGATTATATGTCACAGTCACGGTCACAGTGTAGTGAAATGTGCTGCTTGTGGTTTTTTTACTTAGTAACTTAGGGCTAGATGACGAGTGGAGCACTAATTTATTGTGCGCCCGTAAGCAGGTAAATTTGCCTATTTACGGCCGCGCGATAAACAACCAGCCATTAAAAGTGGCTGGTTATGGATTGCTTTGAAAATTAACCAGAGATCAGATCACTTGTTAGTTTTCTAAATGTACAATAATTGCCCCCAAAATAAAGTGTGAGCCTCATTTTCTTTTTTTTTTAAATGCATAAAGCATAAAGTGAGTGGGTGTGAGTTGTTAGAAAAAAAACACCACTGAAAAGTGCCTTTGCATTGAACTCTATGGGGACTGTGTGTTCCCTGTAAATATATATGTATATGCTTAAATACATATATATTTATGAGTTAATATGTGTATATACACATATAAACACATAAATATATATGTATATATTCAAATACATAAATATTTAAATTTGCTGCCCATCATTGCGTGGCTTACACCCTTGCTGCGCTAGGTTTTTAGCCGTGTTTCACAGCATGAGAACGAGGCTCCCACTGGAGCTTGCAGGGAGTGCAGAATTATTAGGCAAATGAGTATTTTGACCACATCATCCTCTTTATGCATGTTGTCTTACTCCAAGCTGTATAGGCTCAAAAGCCTACTACCAATTAAGCATATTAGGTGATGTGCATCTCTGTAATGAGAAGGGGTGTGGTCTAATGACATCAACACCCTATATCAGGTGTGCATAATTATTAGGCAACTTCCTTTCCTTTGGCAAAATGGGTCAAAAGAAGGACTTGACAGGCTCAGAAAAGTAAAAAATAGTGAGATATCTTGCAGAGGGATGCAGCACTCTTAAAATTGCAAAGCTTCTGAAGCGTGATCATCGAACAATCAAGCGTTTCATTCAAAATAGTCAAACAGGGTCGCAAGAAGCGTGTGGAAAAACCAAGGCGCAAAATAACTGCCCATGAACTGAGAAAAGTCAAGCGTGGCAGCTGCCAAGATGCCACTTGCCACCAGTTTGGCCATATTTCAGAGCTGCAACATCACTGGAGTGCCCAAAAGCACAAGGTGTGCAATACTCAGAGACATGGCCAAGGTAAGAAAGGCTGAAAGACGACCACCACTGAACAAGACACACAAGCTGAAACGTCAAGACTGGGCCAAGAAATATCTCAAGACTGATTTTTCTAAGGTTTTATGGACTGATGAAATGAGAGTGAGTCTTGATGGGCCAGATGGATGGGCCCGTGGCTGGATTGGTAAAGGGCAGAGAGCTCCAGTCCGACTCAGACGCCAGCAAGGTGGAGGTGGAGTACTGGTTTGGGCTGGTATCATCAAAGATGAGCTTGTGGGGCCTTTTCGGGTTGAGGATGGAGTCAAGCTCAACTCCCAGTCCTACTGCCAGTTTCTGGAAGACACCTTCTTCAAGCAGTGGTACAGGAAGAAGTCTGCATCCTTCAAGAAAAAACATGATTTTCATGCAGGACAATGCTCCATCACACGTGTCCAAGTACTCCACAGCGTGGCTGGCAAGAAAGGGTATAAAAGAAGAAAATCTAATGACATGGCCTCCTTGTTCACCTGATCTGAACCCCATTGAGAACCTGTGGTCCATCATCAAATGTGAGATTTACAAGGAGGGAAAACAGTACACCTCTCTGAACAGTGTCTGGGAGGCTGTGGTTGCTGCTGCACGCAATGTTGATGGTGAACAGATCAAAACACTGACAGACTCCATGGATGGCAGGCTTTGAGTGTCCTTGCAAAGAAAGGTGGCTATATTGGTCACTGATTTGTTTTTGTTTTGTTTTTGAATGTCAGAAATGTATATTTGTGAATGTTGAGATGTTATATTGGTTTCACTGGTAAAAATAAATAATTGAAATGGGTATATTTTTGTTTATTGTTAAGATGCCTAATAATTATGCACAGTAATAGTCACCTGCACACACAGATATCCTCCTAAAATAGCTATAACTAAAAACAAACTAAAAACTACTTCCAAAACTATTCAGCTTTGATATTAATGAGTTTTTTGGGTTCATTGAGAACATGGTTGTTGTTCAATAATAAAATTAATCCTCAAAAATACAACTTGCCTAATAATTCTGCACTCCCTGTATGGAAGCACGCTCTCGTGAGAGCAAAGCTTCCCTGTAATGCAAATGCGAGGTTGCGTTCGCATTGTACCTAACTTGTTATACCAGCGCTCATTTGTGTGCTCTGGTATTACTGAGTGGATCGCAAATATCACGCTCCCGTAAGTGATATTTTGTGCTTCATTTAAAGGGGCCTATCTATCAAGCCCCGTATGGAGTTTGACGCCCCGTGTTTCTGGCGAGCCCGCAGGCTCGCCAGAAACAGCAGTTATGAAGCAGCAATGTAAAGACTGCTGCTCCATAACCCTGTCTGTCTGCTCTGAGCAGGCGGACAGACATCGCCACAAATCAACCCGATTGAGTACGATCGGGTTGATTGACACCCCCCTGCTGGCGGCCGATTGTCCGTGAATCTGCAGGGGGCGACGTTGCACCAGCAGTTCACAAGAGCTGCTGGTGCAATGCTGAATACAGAGAGCGTATTGCTCTCTGCATTTAGCGAGGTCTGTCGGACCTGATCCGCACTGTCGGATCAGGTCCGACAGACCGTTGTTAAATATGCCTCATAATCTCACCCTTAATACGTAATATACTTAATAAAAACTCACTAAAATAAGAACTTGATTTTTTTAAATATTAACTTACTACTGAAAATAAATGTCCCTTTCAGAGACACAACCAGTCCACCAGCAGCCGCTAGCAGCTATGTAAGAAGAACTTACAAGTAATAAAACTAACTTAGTAAATGAGAACTTGTTTTTTTAATAAATAATTTATTAACTTACAGCTAGATTACGAGTTGTTTGTTATGAGTGGAAAAAGCAGCGTTATGGCTCTTTTTCACTACTGCTGTTATTACCGGTGTTGTCGGTATAGCTGTACCGCACAACTTTTTGGCGATCACGCAACATAAATACCGCACCTTTAAAAAAAATCATTTTCAATGGGACTTCCATAGCGCCGGTATTACGAGTTTGCCTGTCCGGCCAAAAAGTGAGCGGTACAGCCTACAAGATCTGTACCGCCACGTGAAAGTCAGTAGTTATGAGTTTTACGTTACAAAGCTGTACCATAAAACTCATAACTAAAGTGTTGCAAAGTACACTAACACCCATAAACTACCTATTAACCACTAAACCGAGGCCCTCCCACATCGCAAACACTAAAATAAAATTATTAACCCCTAATCTGCCGCTCCGGACATTGCCGCCACTATAATAAACATATTAACCCCTAAACCGCCGCACTCCCGCATTGCAAAAACTAGTTAAATATTATTAACCGCTAATCTGCTGCCCCCAATGTCGTTGCCACCTACATACACTTATTAACCCCTAATCTGCTGTCCCTAACATCGCCGCAACCTACATTACTGTTATTAACCCCTAATCTGCTGCCCCAAAATCGACGCCACCTAACTACACTTATTAACCCCTAATCTGCTGCCCCCAATGTCGCCTCCACTATACTAAAGTTATTAACCCCTAAACCTAACCCTAAGTCTAACCCTAACCCTAACGTAACCCTAACCCTAACACCCACTAACTTTAACATAATTAAAATAATTCCAAATAAAAATTACAATTAATACCTAAATTATTCTTATTTAAAACTAAATAAATACTTACCTGTAAAATAAAACCTAAGCTAGCTACAAAATAACTAATAGTTATATTGTATCTAGCTTATGTTTTTTTTATTTCATAGGTAAACTTGTATTTATTTTAACTAGGTTGATTAGTTAGTAAATAGTTATTAACTAATTACTAATTACCTAGTAAAAATAAATACAAATTTAACTGTGAAATAAAACCTAACCTGCCTTACACTAAAACCTAATATTACACTAAAATTAAATAAATTACATTAATGAACTACAATTAACTAAATTACAAAAAAAAACACTAAGTTACACAAAACAAAAAAGAAATGATCAAATATTTAAACTAATTACACCCAATCTAATAGCCCTATCAAAATAAAAAAGCCCCCCCCCCCCCCAAAAAAAATAAAATAAAACCCCTAGCCTAAACTAAACTGCCAATAGCCCTTAAAAGGGCCTTTTACGGGGCATAGCCCCAAATAAATCAGCTCTATTACCTGGCAAATAAAAATACAAACAACCCCCCAACAGTAAAACCCACCACCCACACAACCAACCCCCCAAATAAAACCTACCTAAAAAACCTAAAATTCCCATTGCCCTGAAAAGGGCATTTGGATGGGAATTGCCCTTAAAAGGGCATTCAGCTATTTTACATTGCCCAAACCCTAAGCTAAAAATAAAACCCACCCAATAAACCCTTAATAAAACCTAACACTAACCCCCAAAGATCCACTTACAGTTTTTGAAGACCGGACATCCATCCTCATCCAGCCGGCGAAGTCTTCATCCAAGCAACAAGAAGTCCTCAACGAAGCCGGGAGAAGTCTTCATCCAAGCGGCAAGAAGTCATCATCTAGGCGGGCAGAAGTCTTCACCCAGACGGCATCTTCTATCTTCATCCTTCTGACTTGGAGCCGCTCCATCTTCAAGACATACGGTGTGGAGCATCTTCTTCATACGGTCCAAGCCGTACACTGAAGGTTCCCTTTAAGGGACATGATCCAAGATGGTGTCCCTTGAATTACGATTGGCAAATAAAAATACAAACAACCCCCCAACAGTAAAACCCACCACCCACACAACCAACCCCCCAAATAAAATCCTTTCTAAATAAACCTAAGCTCCCCATTGCCCTGAAAAAGACATTTGGATGGGCATTGCCTTTAAAAGGGCATTTAGCTCTTTTACGTTGCCCAAAACCCTAAGCTAAAAATAAAACCCACCCAATAAACCCTTAAAAAAAACCTAACACTAATCCCCGAAGATCCATTTACAGTTTTTGAAGACCAGACATCCATCCTCATCCAGCCAGCGAAGTCTTCATCCAAGCGGCAAGAAGTCCTCAATGAAGCGGGGAGAAGTCTTCATCCAGGCGGGCAGAAGTCTTCATCCAGACGGCATCTTCTATCTTCATACTTCCGACGCGGAGCGGCTCCATCTTCAAAACATCCGGCGCGGAACATCCTCTTCATACGGTGGTCCCAGCCGTACACTGAAGGTTCTCTTTAAGGGACGTCATCCAAGATGGCATCCCTTGAATTCCGATTGGCTGATAGAATTCTATCAGCCAATAGGAATTAAAAGGTAAAAAATCCAATCAGCCAATAGGATTGAGCTCGCATTCTACTGGCTGTTCCAATTAGCCAATAGAATGTGAGCTCAATCCCATTGGCTGATTGGGTCAGCCAATAGGATTGAAGCTCAATCCTATTGGCTGATTGCAACAGCCAATAGGATTTTTTACCCTTTAATTCCAATTGGCTGATAGAATTCTATCAGCCAAACGGAATTCAAGGGACGCCATCTTGGATGACATCCCTTAAAGAGAACCTTCAGTGTATGGCTGGGACCACCGTATGAAGAGGATGTTCTGTGCCGGATGTCTTGAAGATGGAGCCGCTCCACGTTGGAAGTATGAAGATAGAAGATGCTGTCTGGATGAAGACTTCTGCCAGCCTGGATGAAGACTTCTCCCCGCTTCGTTGAGGACTTCTTTCTGCTTAGATGAAGACTTCGCCGGCTGGATGAGGATGGATGTCTGGTCTTCAAAAACTGTAAATGGATCTTCGGGATTAGTGTTAGGTTTTTTTAAGGGTTTATTGGGTGGGTTTTATTTTTAGCTTAGGTTTTTGGGCAACGTAAAAGAGCTAAATACCCTTTTATAGGCAATGCCCATCCAAATGTCTTTTTCAGGGCAATGGGGAGCTTAGGTTTATTTAGATTGGATTTTATTTGGGGGGTTTGTTGTGTGGGTGGTGGGTTTTACTGTTGGGTGGTTGTTTGTATGTTTTTTTTACAGGTAAAAGAGCTGATATCTTTGGGGCAATGCCCTGCAAAAGGCCCTTTTAAGGGCTATTGGCAGTTTAGTGTAGGCTAGGGTTTTTTTTATTTTGGGGGGGCTTTTTTATTTTGATAGGGATATTAGATTAGGAGTAATTTGTTTTTATTTTTGATCATTTCTTTTTTTATTTTGTGTAATTTAGTGTTTATTATTTTTTGTAATTTAGAAAAATATATTTTTTTAATTTAATTTATTTAATTTTAGTGTAATGTTAGGTGTTAGTGTAACTCAGGTTAGGTTTTATTTTACAGGTAAATCTGTATTTATTTTAACTAGGTAGCTAGTAAATAGTTAATAACTATTTACTAACTAGTCTACCTAGTTAAAATAAATACAAACTTAGCTGTGAAATAAAAATAAAACCTAAGATAGCTACAATGTAACTATTATTTATATTGTAGCTAGCTTAGGGTTTATTTTACAGGTAAGTATTTAGTTTTAAATAGGAATTATTTAGTTATTAATAGTAGGTTTTATTTAGATTTATTTTAATTATGTTAAAGTTAGGGGTGTTAGGGTTACGTTAGGGTTAGACTTAGGGTTAGGTTTAGGGGTTAATATATTTATGTAGTGTTAGTGATGTGGGGGGGCCAGAGGTTTAGGTGTTAATAACTTTAGTATAGTGGCGGCAGCGACATTGGGGGCGGCAGATTAGGGGTTAAAAATTGTAATGTAGGTGTTGGTGATGATGGGGGCGGCAGATTAGGGGTGTTTAGACGTGGGGCGTGATCAAATATACTGCGCAGGTTTCGGCGCAAGCGTGGGAACCCGCGCCGCCCGTAATTTCACCTCGCACATCGGTGTATTACATATACTGAGCTCTTATATGCTAAACTGGCATAAGTAGGACAAACTGGCGATCTTCTGAATTTGCGCAAATACAAATTTTAGTCGTCACAAGTAACTGACGACAATATTTTGTCCACGGAAAGTGTCAATAAAGAGTAGTTTTATGCAAATTAGGCTAACACTTGCAAAAATTAACCGCAATTTCAAATATAAATGCGACACGTAATTACGCTATTCAAAATTCATATATAAACCCATGCGCAGCCGCCATTTTCTTCAGTGTGTTTGGATTGTTCTTTGAGCTACAGCACACTACACTGGAGTGGAGGATTAGTCAGAGTAGAGAGAGAGGCGCAAACAGAGGAGTTAGTTAGGTTGCATTGTTGTTTGATTAAGCTTGTACACTTACACATATTTTTACATATTGCACACATTTTGCATACATACATATACAACTACACCACACTTTTTTTTCTAACACCTCACACCATTTTATTTGAATTTCACAGTGTTATAGACTGAGTGTTTGGTTGTGATTGTGTGTGATTGAACTGGGAGTGAGTGTGAGCTTGTGTAGTGTGATTTAGTGTGAGGATGGCAGGGAGAGGTAGGGCGGAGGGGAGAGGAGTGGCAGGGAGAGGAGTATTGGAGAGGACAGGAGGAGCAGTGGGGTCCCCGTCAGGGAGTAAGTGGAGTGGGGAGAGGGAGAGCTAGAAGGGATGATGGGAGGGGAGATGCCCGAGAGCCCAAGAGAACAGGCACATCTAGGAGAGGGACAGAGGGTGCACATGTGGACAGAAGGGGGGAGGAGGGAGAGGATAGGGAGGAACCCACACCAGGGACATCACAAGGAGCAAGCCAGGTGTCCATGGAGGATGAGAGGCTGAGATGTCCCAACATCTCATTTGAGGAAAATGTTTGCCCTAGTCCAGGCCTTCATGGACAATTACAGTTCCCTCTTCGGGCAGGAGAAGGGCAAAGGCAGTGCCAAAAGGAGAAAAAAGGCATGGTTGGCGATAGAGGATGCCGTCAACAGTGTGGCCCCGCAGAGGAGGACTGTTGAGGGCCTGAAAAAGCGGTGGAATGACTGCAAGAGGCGGGTCAAAGAAAAGATGGGACAGGAAGTTATGCACCAGAGGGGAACAGGCAGTGGTCCATCCCTGGATATTGAGTATAACACCTGGCAGGAGATGATACGCAGGTCCCTAAGTATAACAGCAGTCCGTGGACTTCCAGGGGCTCGTGACTCAGGGGCTGCAACCACAGCACATCACGCTGGTGAGTAACATCCCACACACCAGTATTATATGTATTTGAGATATAACATCCTTTAATATCACACATTCATGTACACAATGAGGAGCATGGTATTTGGCCTACTAACAAAAACATCTACAATTATATTTGACATTAATGCTACTTAACATAATGCAATTCATGATATGAGGTGGAATAGTGCAATACTAACATGTCTCAGAGTAACACAGGCCTCAAGCCACATGTAGAGTTTTCAGTAAATGGACACTATAGCCATCACAATACTTTTAGTCCAATAAAGCAGGTTCTGTGCCTACATCAGGCTAAAGTAAATTGTGTGACCATAGTGTCACTTAAAGAACACATTTTTTCCATCATTGACATGTACACATAACTATTGTATGAAACACATACCTGTATACTGTGCATATTAAAATCCCTCATAGAACAAATCACAATGTGCACATGCATGTTATAGAGTTTGACATGAGAATTAGTATAGGCCCTAGCATGTATCAATGTACATTGTATGCCCACATGGACAGATATCTGACTGTACTAATCCCTCTCATCATTTGATTCCTCCACAGAACCTCCTGTCACGAGGATACAAACAGGCATGCTGCCACCACCACCACCACCACCAGTCACAGGCATGCCCCCACCACCACCACCACCAGTCTTCAGGCAACCACATGAACAGTATGCTCCCAGGCATGAGCATGGTTGGGTGGCTTCAGTTGAGGACCCGGGAGTGATGCCACCACCATTGCCATATGACCCCTGGCAAGATTCCTGGCCAGAGGAATATTCTTCTTTTGGCTTTGAGGGGGAGCCAAGACAGCCACAAAGGGTCCATGTATTTACCCCCCCCCCCCCCCCCCCCCAACACCATCTCAGGGTAGTCATGGCTTTTACCCACAGACTATGTCACAAGAAGTGCCAACTGGACAGGCTGAGTGGTCACACACTGGTCATCAGTGGGACTATCAATCAACCCTGAGAGCTCCACCATCCTCATCACTTGGGCGAGTTCCACCACCCTCATCACTTGGGCGAGCTCCACCATCTGCAGATGAAAATATAGCAGAAAGTACTCAAGCACCAGCAGATGCAGCTGAACCTGCCCCACCAGAAACATCAGATGCAGCTGAACCTGTCCCACCAAAAACATCAGATGCAACTGAACCTGCACCTCAAGCAACTAGAAGCCCTGCTGCTCAAGAGCCTGTGGATGCTTTGTATTCTCCCCTGGGTGAGGAATACATTGCACTCCAGAGGAGGCTCATAACACGCTCCGAGAGGAGACAAAGAGGCCAAGAGAGGTTCCACAGGAGCCAAAAGAGGTTCTTCAGGAGCCAAGAGAGGTTCTTCAGGAGCCAAGAGAGGTTACACAAACGTAGCATAGAGCTGCAGAGGGACATGGCAGCATCATTAAGTGGAAGTGTTCAAAACCAGTCACAGATGATGCAAATTCTGTCTGATATGCAGATGCAGATGGACAATAGATGGCGAGAACAAAATCAACTCTTGGGTGTGTTGGTTGAGCACTTTACACAACTGCAGGACACTGCCTCCAGTCTATCATCTGCGGCCAGCACACCAGCAGAAACATCAGAATCTAATCAAACCAGGAGAACAAGGAAATCCACTACAGTCACCTCAGCTCCCTCATCTAAGAAGTCAAAGAAGAAATAAATATTCTTATAGTTCACCATAAATCTTGTCCTCTGTTATATACAATATAATTGACATCCACATCCATGTGAGGTGTGTTTTAGTACACTAATATTGTTAAAACATATAATAAGACCTGTGTGGAAATGGCAAAAAAAGGTAATATCATGTTTATGACATATTCATGTTCTATAAACCACATCACATCGTTGTGTATGAAGGGTACATATAGTAATATTCACTTATAAGATGTAAATCAAAGTTTCTCACATCCAATATAAATTGACACATGGGTATATATATAAACAATAATGTATTTACAGAAGGTGTGAACATAAGGTATAAACATCCATTTTCAGTCTTATTAATGATAGTCAATAAATCATAGTGACCTAAACATGAATTAAACAAATGAGACATTTTCAGTAATTAGGGTGGTTAAGGGAAGTGGGATGTAGTAGTTTCACTTACATGCAGTGGAAATCCGCAGTATGTAAACATGGTGGCTAATGAGGGTGTGCATTGCCAGGTGTTTTAAGGCTGCAGGTGAGAGGTTGTGCTGTTTGTAATTGGTTTGACACACTTGCAGGGGCAGGAATAATAAATGCTTAGAAGAGGTTTAACTGTTTCAGATTTGCGGCTGATATGTATGTGATTGTGCATGCGTTTGTTAGGCCTTCAGGGAGTTACGTTGCTTTTTTAGTCAGTGCAAGGGTTACTGTGCCTGCAATTTGTGGCGAGATAAGAATGGAGTAGAGTCTCTGAATTCTTTGCGTGTAAGTTCTTACGCTGTATATTGGATATCAAATTGTGCGGCTGTTCTATGTTAGTCTATGGGTCAAAAAAAATATGTCAGAAGGGTGAAATATACGCGCGTAACTTGTATGCTATGCCGTATATGTAATACCAAAATCGCGTAGAATCTGGCGGTGGAGGATTTTGAGGGCGACGCTGCATATGTAATTGAGGCCGTGGTTTTTATGTTAGGGTGTTAGGTTTAAACATACATTTTCTTTCCCCATAGACATCAATGGGACTGCGTTACAGAGTTTTACACTCCGCGATTACAGGTGTTAGGCATTTTTTTTGCCGGCTCTCCCCATTGATGTCTATGGGGTAATCGTGCACGAGCACGTCAAAGCAGCTCAAAGCAGCACTGGTATTTGTGTGCGGTATGGAGCTCAACGCAGCCATATAGCCCGCAAATGCCGGGTTTTTGCAAACCTGTAATAGCAGTGCTATTAAAGGTGAGTGGTGGAAATAACTTGCATGTTATTAGTGAGCAACTCATAACGCAAAACTCGTAATCTGGCTGTTAGTATATATATATATTCTTCTAATCTAATCTCTCTTTAAAGCCGGCAGCGGCACAAGCATTAGAAGAAGGGCCGCCCCTGCTGTACTGTGTCTTCCTTGCTTCCTCGAGCAGACCTCCAGCGCATGCATATCTTGTCTGTCCATAGAAGTAACATACTTGTTTAGAGGAAAGACTGCCCCTGCTGAACTGTGTCTTCTTTGCTTCACCGAGCAGATCTTCAGCGCATTGATTATCTTGTCCGTCTGTGAAAGTGAACATACTTTAGAGAAAGGACCAGTACTTTAGAGAAAGGACCACCCCTGCTGTACTGTGTCTTCCTTGCTTCCCCGAGAAGATCTTCAACACATGCATAGCTTGTCCATCTGTGGAAGTAACATGCTTTAGAGGAAGGACCACCCCTGCTGTACTGTGTCTTCCTTGCTTCCCCGAGCAGATCTTCAGAGCATGCATAGCTTGTTCGTCTGTGGAAGTAACATGCTTTAGAGAAAGGACCACCCCTGCTGGACTGTGTCTTCTTTGCTTCCCTAAGCAGATCTTTAGTGCATGCATACAGGGTCGGCCTTAGGGTAAGGCGAGCGAGGTGGCCGCCTAGGGATAGGGGGCCCCGCCGAGCCGGTGTCTTTATTACATTTTTTTGTGCGCTGCCATTTTTTTCAAAAAAAAAATTTTGCCGCCATTTTTTTTTCCGCAATAAGTGAGAGGACGGTTCCATCACGATGGTCTGTAGGATAAGGAGGTATTGTGAGTAGCAGCAGAGCAGGCGCAGCAGCCATCAGAGAGAGAGAGTAGGAGTGACTGAAGGGAGTAGACATTAAGGTGCCACTGCACCGGGGCCCAAGGTGGTCTGGTGAGTGGCCCACACAGGGTCCCAGAGAGAGTAGCAGCCAATAATGCAATGATGCTGCAAGTCAAATTTGCATGTAGAAGGTGCGTAATTAACATATAGAGTGCAGCTTTGTTTCCCTCTTAAATGTTTTTTTTTATTATTGTTGATTAGTATACCTGGTTGGTGAACAGTGTGTGATACACCCACCTCCCCATGTGCAACACAAAAACAGAGGGTTGGTGCCGCACGAGAGAAGTCCTGTAGTCTAGCATGAGAGGAGGTGATGGTAGAGGACACAAGAAGCAGGTCATTGTTGGAACTTATGGGGCGGGCAGGAGTGTATTTGTTGATAAGTGAGGACAGGTAGGGTGGGGCAGCATTGGTGAGGGCTTTGTAGGTCAGGGTGAGAATTTGGAATTTAACTCTTGTGAATGGGGAGCCAGTGAAGGGACTCACAGAGAGGTGCAGCAGAAACAGAGCATTGAGAGAGGTGGATTAGTCTGGCAGATGCATTAAGGATGGATTGGAGGGGAGAGAGGCGGGAGAGAGGGAGGCCAGTTAGTAAGTTGTTACAGTAGTCAAGTTGGGAAATTTACCATGGAGTGGATTAGCTGTTTAGTAGTTTCAGCACTTAGAAACGGACGAATTGTGGAGATATTGCGTAGGTGGTTGCGGCAGGATGAAGAGAGCAATTGGATGTGGGAAATGAAGGACAGATTTGAGTCAAGCGTGACTCCAAGGCAGCGGACTTGGGGTGATGGGGAGATAGTGGTGCCACCAACAGTGATTGAAAAATTAGAATCTGGAGTAGAGTTAGAGGGGGGAATTAGAAGTAGTTCGGTCTTAGACATGTTTATACTTAGGTGGTGAGAGGCCATCCAGGAGGTAATGCCAGATAAGCAGTTGCTGATGTGAGAATTGACAGAAGGAGAGAGTGCAGGGGTGGAAAGGTAGATCTGGGTATCATCAACATAGAGATGATAGCTGAAGCCATTGCTGTTGATAAGTTTACCCAGTGAAGAAGTGTAAATAGAGAAGAGTAGAGGACCCAGGACAGAGCCTTGAGGTACTCCAACAGACAGAGGCAAAAGAGAGGAGGAGTCACCAGCAGAAGACACGGAGAAGGATCTGTTAGAGAGATAAGAGTGAATCCAGGAGAGGGCAGTGTCACAAACCCCAAGAGAGCGGAGAGTCTGTACAGAGAAGGGGATGGTCAAAAGTGTTGAAGGCAGCAAAGAGGTCCAGTAAGATGAGTATAGAGTAGTAGCCTTTCTTTTTAGCAGAAAGGAGATCGTTAGTAACCTTGGTGAGGGCAGTCTCAGTTGAGTGTTGGGGACAGAAGCCAGATTGCAGGGGGTCGAGCAATGAGTTGGAGGACAGGAATTGGGTTAGGCGATTGAAAACTAGTTTTTCAAGTAATTTTAGCTAGCGGGAGCAGTGATATGGGGCAGTAATTTGCAGGGGAGTTAGGGCCATGGGAGGGTTTTTTTAGGAAGGGGGTGACCTTTGCATGTTTAAAGGAGGCAGGGAATGAGCCGATGGAAAGGGATAGGTTGAATATGTGAGTAAGAGCCGGAGTGAGGGTGGGAATTAGATGTGAAGGAATAGGGTCAAGTGGGCAGGTAGTGAGGTGAGAGGAAGACTAAAGGTAAGCCACTTCACTCTCAGTGGTTGGGAGGAGGGTGCAGAGAGTGGTAGAGGGGGTTACTGGGAGTGCAGTTGGGAGATTGCAGGTTTGTGTTGGGATGTTTCTTCGGATGGCAAGTGTTTTATTGAAAAAATAGTCAGCAATGTCTTGAGCACTGAATGCAGATGAGGGGGGTGGTGCAGGTGGGTAGAGGAGAGAGTTGAAAATGGAGAAGAGTCTTTTAGGGTTTGAAGAGTGAGTGGATATACGAGAAGAGAAGTATGTTTGCTTAGCTAAGTGAAGGGCAGAGGTGTAAGAGTAAAGAGTGAACTTATAGTGCAGAAAATCAGGTTCAGAGCGGGATTTCCTCCAGGCACGTTCAGCAGTGCGTGAGCATTTTTGTAGGTAGCGTGTTTGTTGGGAATGCCAGGGCTGGAGCTGACGACGTGCAGCTTTGCGAAGTTGGGGCAGAGCGAGAGTGTCAGCGGAGAGAGTATTGTTATAGTGGGTTATAGCAAGGTCAGGGCAGGATATCGCGGAAGTGTGGGAGAATGGTATATGAATAAGATTGGAGAGTTGGGGAGGGTCCACAGTGTGCAGATTCCTACTGGTGCGGGGGCGAGAGGGGGAAGTAGGTTTAGCATCTATATTGGGATTAAAGGTGAGCAGATGGTGGTCAGAGATGGGAAATGGTCGACAGCCAACATCAGAGAGAGAGCAGAGATAGGAGAATACCAGATCAATAGAGTGTCCATCACGGTGGGTAGGGAATAGGGTGGATTGTGAGAGGCCGAAGGAGTTAGTGAGTGAGAGAAGTTTAGAGGCAACAGGGGCAGATGGGTTGTCAATAGGAATGTTGAAGTCCCCGAGAATTAGGTTAGGTGTATTTGTAGAGAGAAAGTGAGGAAGCCAGGCAGCAAAGTTGTCAAGGAATTGGGAGGTTGGTCCAGGGGGGCGATAGATAACTGCCACTCTGATTGAGAGAGGGGGGAAAACAGGCGGATGCAGTGGACTTCAAAGGAAGAAAAGGAGAGAGATGGAAATGGAGATAGGTACTGATAGGAGCAGGAAGGGGAGAGTAAGATGCCAACACCACCACCATGTCTCTCACCTGGCCTAGGTGTATGGCTAAAGTGAAGACCACCATGAGTGATAGCAGCAATGGAAGCAATGTCAGAGGAAGATAGCCAGGTTTCAGTAATTGCTAAAAGGTTAAAAGTGTTGGAAACAAACAGGTCGTGAACAGTTGTAAGTTTGTTGCAGACAGAGTGAGCATTCCAGAGGGCACAAGAAAAGAGAGGGGATAGGTGCTGTGGGTTAATGGAGATGAGATGGTATTGAGTGACCTCAAATTTTTGCTGTGGGAGACAGAGCGAGAGTGTAAAAGTGTGGTGATTACTGCAGGGCCAGGGTTAGGAGAGACATCACCAGAAGCTTTCATTCCCTCCCCTCCTTTTCTACTATGCTTGTTTCTCAGTGAACTCCAGTGACACAGCAGTGCTAAATAAATGTGGTGAGCATCACATTGAAGAGAGTATTGTAAAATGTGCAATAGATAGTGACATAGAAGTGTTAAATAAATGTGGTGAGCATCACACTGGAGAGTGTATTGTACATTGTGCAGCAGATAGTGACATAGCAGTGCTAAATACATGTGGTGAGCATCACACTGGGGAGAGTATTGTACCTTGTGCAGCAGATAGTGACATAGCAGTGCTAAATACATGTGGTGAGCAGCAGATTGTAGAGAGTATTGTACATTGTGCAGCAGATAGTGGCATAGCAGTGCTAAATACATGTGGTGAGCATCACACTGGGGAGAGTATTGTACCTTGTGCAGCAGATAGTGACATAGCAGTGCTAAATACATGTGAGCAGCAGATTGTAGAGAGTATTGTACATTGTGCAGCAGATAGTGACATAGCAGTGCTAAATAAATGTGGTGAGCATCACACTGGAGAGAGTATTGTACATTGTGCAGCAGATAGTGACATAGCAGTGCTATATACATGTGGTGAGCATCACACTGGAGAGAGTATTGTACAATGTGCAGCAGATAGTGACACAGCAGTGCTAAATACATGGGGTGAGCATCACACTGTAGAGAGTTTTGTACCTTGTGCAGCAGATAGTGACATAGCAGTGCTAAATACATGTGGTGAGCATCACACTGGAGAGAGTATTGTATCTTGTGCAGCAGATAGTGACATAGCAGTGCTAAATAAATGTGGTGAGCATCACACTGGAGAGAGTATTTTAAAATGTGCAGTAGATAATGACATAGCAGTACTAAATAAATGTGGTGAGCATCACACGGTAGAGAGTATTGTCATATGTGAAGTAGATAGTGACATAGCAGTGCTAAATACATGTGGTGACCATCACACTGGAGAAAGTATTGTACCTTGTGCAGCAGATAGTGACATAGCAGTGCTAAATACATGTGGTGAGCATCACACTGGAGAGAGTATTGTACATTGTGCAGCAGATAGTTACATATCAGTGCTAAATACAAGTGGTGAGCATCACACTGGAGAGAGTATTGTACATTGTGCAGCAGATAGTGACACAGCAGTGCTAAATACAAGTGGTGAGCATCAGATTAAAGAGAGTATTGTACATTGTGCAGCAGATAGTGACATAGCAGTGCTAAATACAAGTGGTGAGCATCACACTGGGGAGAGTATTGTACCTTCTGCAGCAGATAGTGACATAGCAGTGCTAAATACAAGTGGTGAGCATCAAATTGAAGAGAGTAGTGTACCTTGTGCAGCAGATAGTGACATAGCAGTGCTAAATACAAGTGGTGAGCATCAAATTAGGGGATTTGTATGTTTGTTTGTTTTTTTATAAAATATTGTGCATTACCTTAAATTATTTTGCTCCCATTTTTTTCATTTTAAAAACTGTGGGGGCGGGGTTGGAGGCAGATATTGGGCGGGTTGGAGGCGGATATTGGGCGGGGTTGGAGGCGGAGATTGAGCGGGGTTGGAGGCAGGGAGAAAGGGGGCCCCATTTTGTCATCCTGCCTTGGGCCCCACAATGGCTAGGGCCAGCCCTGCATGCATAGCTTGTCCATCTGTGGAAGTAACATACTTTAGATTAAGGACCACTACTGTTGTACTGTGTCTACCTTGATTTCCCGAGCAGACCTCCAGTGCATGCATAGCTTGTCTGTCCATGGAAGAAACATACATTAGAGGAAGGACCACCACTGCTGTACTGTGTCTTCCTTGCTTCACCGAGCAGATCTCCAGCGCATGCATAGCTTATCTGTCTGTGAAAGTAACATACTTTAGAGAAAGTACCACCCCTGCTGTACTGTGTCTACCTTGCTTCCCGGAGCAGACCTCCAGTGCATGCATAGCTTGTCTGTCTGTGGAAGAAACATACATTAGAGGAAGGACCACCACTGATGTATTGTGTCTACCTTGCTTCATTGAGCAAACCCCAGTGCATGCATAGCTTGTCTGTCCATGGAAGAAACGTACATTAGAGGAAGGACCACAACTGATGTACTGTGTCTACCTTGCTTCCCCGAGCAGACCTCCAGTGCATGCATAGCTTGTCTGTCCATGGAAGAAACATACAATAGAGGAAGGACCACCACTGATGTACTGTGTCTACCTTGCTTCATTGAGCAGACCTCCAGTGCATGCATAGCTTTTCTGTCCATGGAAGAAACATACAATAGAGGAAGGACCACCACTGATGTACTGTGTCTACCTTGCTTCCCCAAGCAGATCTCCAGCGCATGCATAGATTGTCTCTCTATGGAAGGAACATGCTTTAGAGGAAGGACTGCCCCTTCTGTACTGTGTCTTCCTTGCTTCCCTGAGCAAACCTCCAGCGCATGCATAGCTTGTATGTCTGTGGAAGGAAAAATATATTAGAGGAAGTGACATGGATGGCCAGCAGCCTTCTCATAACCTGGACTGCTCACTATAAATTAAAGCAAGAATTAAGTGTGGCCCTTGATTATATCCAGCTAACAGATCAGGGGTGGGAAGAATAAGGTAAAAATCTAAAACAGAGATAACAAATTTAATGCGAGTTAAAACATGCAATGGGCCCCATCCATCAAAGTTATGCATGTATTTATCTTATTATATGTAAAAATATGTTTATTAGACATGTGCTGTGTTTTTCTTGCTTCCCTGAGCAGACTTCCAGCACATGCATAGCTTGTCTGTCCATGGAAGAAACATCCATTAGAGGAAGTTCCGCCCCTGCTGTACTGTGTTTTTCTTGCTTCCCCAAGCAGACTTCCAGCGCATGCATAGCTTGTTTGTCCATGTAAGAAACATATATTAGAGGAAGGACCAGCACTGCTGTACTGTGCATGCATAGCTTGTCCGTCTGTGGAAGTAACATACTTTAGAGAAATCACCACCCCTGCTGAACTGTGTCTACCTTGCTTCCCTGAGCAGACCTCCAGTGCATGCATAGCTTGTCTGTCTGTGGAAGAAACATACATTAGAGGAAGGATCGCCCCTGATGTGCTGAGTTTTTCTTGCTTCCCCAAGCAGACTTCCAGCGCATGCATAGCTTGTCTGTCCATGGAAGAAACATACATTAGAGGAAGTACCACCACTGCTGTACTGTGTCTACCATGCTATCCTAAGCAGATATGCAGAGCATGCATAGCTTTTCTGTCTGTGGAAGGCACATGCTTTAGAGGAAGGACTACCCCTGCTGTACTGTGTCTCCCTTGCTTCCCTGAGCAGATCTTCAGCTCATTGATTAGCTTCTCCGTCTGTGAAAGTAACATACTTTAGAGAAAGGACCACCCCATTTTTCTTGTTGGCCACTGCCACTGGGGGGTGGGGATGCTGACCTCCTCTCCCTGGAACACGCTAAGGAACTGTCCCTGCCACTGTGGAGAGAGGTCAGCTACCTCCTCTCCCTGGAAACCGTTCTGCGGCTGGAAAGAGAGGTCAGCTACCTCCTCTCTCTGGAACTGGCTCTGCTGCTGGGTAGAGAGATCAGCTACCTCCTCTCCCTGGAACTGGCTCTGCCACTGGAGAGACAGATCAGCTATCTCCCCTCCCTGTAAAAGGGCTCTGCCACTGTGGAAAGTGGTTGGCTACCTCCTCTCCCTGGAAATGGTTCTGCCATTGGGGAGAGAGATCGGCAATCTCCTCTCCCTGGAAATCACTCTTCCGCTAGGGAGAGAGATCGGCTATCTCTTCTTCCTGGAAATCACTCTGCTGCTGGGGAGAGAGATCGACTATCTCCTCTCCCTGGAAATGGCTCTGCCGCTATGGAGAGAGGTTGGCTACCCCCTCTCCCTGGAAATGCAGAGATATTGCAGGTGCTGGACAGAGGCCAGTGGCGCTCTGCTCTGATGCCAGCACTTCCACTGGTACTGTGAACAAGTCAAAAGTAAAGAAATGGAAATCCTCCTCAAGTATCAAAAAAATTATTTCATATCAGAATCAAAAAACAAGACGTTTTGGGGCCAGTGCCCCTTAATCATGTGATAAAATTACACGCACAGTACACCTTGTTAAATAGGCATTCACCTGGGAGTTTAACCCTTGATTACTAAATAAATATAGCGCCACCTTAAGATCATATATGTAGTTGTGCAAATTAAAAACAGCTATGAAGCCTCATAGACAACTAAGGCCTCGCTTCCATTGAGTCGTAATTCAGTTTGCGTGCACTCGCAAACCGATAAATATGCTGTCGGAAGCAATATCGTTTATCGACTGTTTCCAATGGCGCGTTATACCTCAATATCGGCAGCCGGACTTCGGCTGTCGAAAAGATCTTCGCGTCCCATAGAAAGTAATAGAAGCCGTTAATCGATAAATTATACCAGGTTTCCAATGAAAGCGCTAACCGTTAATACATTGTCGGAGGCTGTCGATACATTGAGAAAAATTACCCCCAGCTCAACTAGGTGTAAAAGAGGAAAATTGTGCTTTTTGAGACCTATTTTCTATTGAAATTATAAAACTTGCAAATAATGCAAGTGTTTTAATGTAGAAATAAATTGTTATAAGTAATATTTATTGTTGTCTCATGTATAGAAATAGTTGAACTTATATTCTAATAGAAATATCAGTATATATTTAAATATAATAATATATGCAAAAACATATCTACAGAATGCAAACTAGACCTATGCCTAGGGCAGCAATAAATATTACTTATATTTATGAAGTGTTAAATATAATTATATTAGAAAATAGTATTTGATTATTAAAAATATGGATAAGTGTTTTTTTATTTTTCTTGAGAGGCGATCACAGGTAAGAAGCACGGACGTTAAACGTAAATTCTATAGCGTAAGGTCGGGTTACCTTAGCAACTAATTGATTTTCAAGAAATCCGACGTCAGATGGAAGCGTTAACACAACGTTAACTTACAGCTACACGAAAAGAGCGACTGCGCGCAACACGTTAATCTTTTCAATGGAAACCTGGTACTAAAATGCAGCCGTAAATTACTTTTAGCTGTCGGCTGCTTCGGTAGCTTACGGCTCCATTTTTAACGACTCAATGGAAGCAAGGCCTTAGTGTATTCAATACTATTCCTAATGTGTATATATAATTTAGATACAAGCTGTCCAACCAACATAAAAGACATTTGTATATATACAATGTTTTTGCACTTAGAATTTTCAAAGGACAAAATACAGAAATACTTAAATGCTTATTCAACAAACCACCAGTGGTAGGGACAGATTTCGTTATGACAGTGGGGTATGTAAGTATATAGAGACAAAGAAAGAGTTGCCCTCCGTGGTTGCGACTTGTCCGTTGGTTGAGATTTTGGGAGTAGCTTGTTGGAAGTGGTGATGTTTGCAGCCACCCCGCCGCCTGGACCTCCTTCCCCCTCGCTTAAAGAAAAATCAGTTGATCCTGAACTGCTATTACTTGATCCTCCATGTCGATGTTGTTGCCATCTCCTGAAACTGGAAGTGACATTACGTTCCCTTCCTTGAGGGCCATAGATCCAGGGATAGACCCTATTAGATTAATAATCCTGTTCATCTCATTGAAACTTTGCTTGTTTACGTTCTTCAATAGTCTTGCGTAATTCAGCAAGCATATTACGATTTTCTAGTATTAACTTGTCAAAGTTTTCAATGGAAGCTTTTTGCCGAATTTCCTCTTCCAATTTCGTGATTGATTCCTTCATCAATATCTTTCTGTAAATACTCAACGGTAAGTACAATTATGTCAAACGAGCACTTGTTCAAAATATGCTCGACTTTGCGACAAAGTCACAATATATCAAAAATTATCCATCGTCATTAGGGTATTCTTCAGGGGTGTAATCCTGATATTGGAGAGTTTGTCAGTTTCCAATGCCCGCATATAAATGCAGTAAAAATCTAAGAGGCGTGCTTATTAAGGCGGACATTGGTTCTGGCAAGACCCATCAACAGAGCTATATAACAAAGAAAAGTGTAGGCTTTTTCCCTTGTTTGGGTTGTGTTAATTGCAGCTCTATAATTAAGAGTCCATATTTTTTACATCCCCATACTGGTTACAAATTTAAATACAGGGACTACTTTACATGTAATATCAATTATGTTGTTTACCTAATTAAGTGCCCATGTGGGCGTGCCTATGTGGGGGAATCCACTAAACGTATTGGTGACCGCATCACTGAACATAAGAGTAACAGATGTAAAGTGATCACTGCTCCGGTTGCTCATCATTTTCTATCAGCAGGACATCAGATCAGCCAACTTCGGTTCCAGATTATTGAACATATAAAGACTCCTAGAAGGGGTGGTAACAGGGACCTGTTACTCAAACAACATGAAACATTCTGGATTTTTAGGTTGAATACTCTGGAACCGAAGGGGATGAACAGGGAAATCAATTGGTCAGCGTTTTACTAATACCCCTTTGAATATTCCTGCTAGTTACTCATTTATGTTTTTGTAGATACTCTGTGTTGATAGATTGTTTTATATCAGTAATTTTTGTACCTACTGTAATTTTTGTACCTATTGTATTTTGTATGATTATGCACACTCTTTTTCTCTTTTTTTTCTCTATATACTTACATACCCCACTGTCATAATTAATCTGTCCCTACCGATGGTGGTTTGTTGAATAAGCATTTAAGTATTTCTGTATTTTGTCCTTTGAAAATTCCAAGTGCAAAAACATTGTATATATGCAAATGTATTTTATGTACCGTATGTAGAATTGTGTAACTATCATTGATTTAATTATTATGTATCTCTTTACAATTGTTATATAGTTGGTTGAACAGCTTGTATCTAAATGATATATACACATTAGGAATAGTATTGTATACACTTAGTTGTCTATGACGCTTCATAGCTGTTTTTAATTTGCACAACTACATATATGGTCTTAAGGTGGCGCTATATTTATTTAGCAAATTGCTATTTAGTAAGCAAGGGTTAAACTCCCAGGTTAATGCCTATTTTACCAGGTGTACTGTGCGTGTATTTTTATCTCATGATTAAGGGGCACTGGCCCCGAAACGTCGTGTTTTTTTATCCTGATATGAAATACATTGGAGTTTTTTTGATACTTGAGGTGGTTTTCCATTTCTTTACTTTAGATACATTTTAAGAGCTTGGCAGTAGCTCTTGGACTGTTCTCCTCTTATTGGGTGTTTGTGTGCTGGACACTATTTTGCATTTTGACTGTGAACAAGTCCCAATCCAAAGGCTCCATAGCCTGCAGCTGAATGGAATCTAGCAGCTTTTTGTAGTCTACTTCCAACTCTCATTTCTGGACACTTATAAAATCAGGCCAGGGTACCCCCTAGACATTCAGCAGTCTCCCTCTGTACTATCCAATTTCCTCCGGTCTCCACTCCGCCTCGCTCCCAAAGTCTGATTCCTCTGTCAGCTTCTTAAATAGCAATCTAGGGCCGCCAAAGCCCTCTGTGGGGATGCCATCCTCCAGCCATGGCCGTACTTGCATAGCATACCATTGGAGGCCCCTGTAGCCATTGTCCAGCATCATCTCAGTCTGGACCAGTCCATCTAATTCATATAGCCATTCCTCCTTGGGCTGCTCTTCCAGGAAAGGCACTCGGAAGTCCAGCTAGAGCCAGTACCTTTCCTCAGCAGTGAGGAAAAGCCTCCCTCCAGAGTTTCCGGTGGATAAAGCCACTCCATCCCAGCTAGTACTGTGCAGAACCAGGACTGTCCAGTTGGGCCAGTGCCTCTTGCATTCTCCATCGGAACTCGGCTTCCATGATTGCAGGTCACTGTGGAGCTTCTCCTCTGTCAGCAGGAAACTTGGTCCCCATGGTGGTTTCAACTGTCAGTGTGAAGGAAGCAGATCCCACCACTGCCACCAATGTGACAGACCCCCTCGACTTGGTGTCTCCACCAAAAGGGCATGCTTCCACCCCAGAACTTGTAGCTGTATAGGGGGAAAGTGATTATAGCAAGTAGCCCACCCTAATAACCAGACAAGGCCAGTATTAAGGTGAAACTTGAACAGGCTTTATTGACAAAAACACACAGCTTACATACATACTTGCCATCTGATAAGAGCCTTATCTGATCAAGAGAGCACCGCCCCTCCAGACAGACTGGCACCTCCATAAGTGATATAGCGATCAGCTCTTTCAGGGCAAATTTCAATCATTGTAACACACAAAAGGGGAACTGGTGGGAAATACAATAATCCAAATAGAAGTGGAGGTGGCCTATCAGCCTGGTATCCTCAACTACACTATGGGGGGTAGTTATCAAGCCGTCAACCTCAAATACGCTGGAATTCCGCAGCCTATTTGTGGCGAGGCTGATTTGCCTTAGTTATCAAAGGCTCGAGACCGGCAAAAGTAGAATTTTGTGACGTAAGCTTCGATCCGCCGGACTCAGTCTGACACAGATCGATTCTTACGTCACTCCAGATGCGGCACATTCTCACTACTTTTGCTAGTTATCAAATGACTAGCAGGTACGCTCGGCACTTTTACGGCCCAGCGTACCTGGTTTTCAATCCGCCGCCCCTGGAGGCGGCGGATCCCATAGGAATCAATGGGAGTCTGACCATAGCGAAAGTACAAGTTCGCTGCTGCCAGACATCCCATTGATTTCTATGGGAGCTGTCTGCACCTAACACCCTAACATGTACCCCGAGTCTAAACACCATTAATCTGTCCCCCCTACAACGCTGCAACTAAATAAAGTTATTACCCCCTAAACCGCCGCTCCCGGAGCCCAACGCAAGCTACTCTATACATATTAACCCATAAACCGCCGCTCAATCTGATTGGCTGATTGGATCAGCCAATCGGATTGAACTTGAATCAGATTTTTCCTACCTTAATTCCGATTGGCTGATAGAATCCTATCAGCCAATCGGAATTGAAGGGACGCCATCTTGGATGACGTCCCTTAAAGGAGCCTTCATTCGTCGGTAGTTCGTCGGGAAAGGAGGATGTTCCGCGTCGGCGGGATGAAGATTCAAGACCCGGCTTCGACGATGACCTCGCCCAGATAGAAGACTTGTTCAGCGCCTCTTGGAAGATGACCTCGCCCGGATGGAAGATTTCTTCAGCGCCGCTTGGAGGATCACTTCATAGGATGGAAGATTTCTTCAGCGCCCCTTGGAGGATAACTTCTGCCGGTCCGGATGTCCTCTTCAGTTCCATCGGTGGCTCGGCTGAGTGAAGACAACTAAAGGTAGGATGATCTTCAGGGGATTAGTGTTAGGTTATTTTAAGGGGGGTTTGGGTTAGATTAGGGGTATGTGGGTGGTGGGTTTTAATGTTGGGGGGGTTGTATTTTTCTTTTACAGGCAAAAGAGCTGAACTTTGGGGCATGCCCCCACAAAAGGCCCTTTTAAGGGCTGGTAAGGTAAAAGAGCTTTGAACTTTATTTAATTTAGAATAGGGTAGGGCATTTTTTTATTTTGGGGGGGTTTGTTATTTTATTAGGGGGCTTAGATTAGGCGTAAGTAGCTTAAAATTGTTGTAATATTTGTAAAATGTTTATTTTTTGTAACTTAGCTTTTTTTATTTTTTGTACTTTAGTTAGTTTATGTAATTGTATTTAATTGTAGTTATTTGTAGGTAGTTTATTTAATTAATTTAATGATAGTGTAGTATTAGGTTTAATTGTAACTTAGGTTAGGATTTATTTTACAGGTAATTTCTTTTAGCTAGGTAGTTATTAAATAGTTAATAACTATTTAATAACTATTCTAACTAGCTAAAATAAATACAAAGTTACCTGTAAAATAAATATAAATCCTAAGATAGCTACAATATAATTATTATTTATATTGTAGCTATATTAGGGTTTATTTTACAGGTAAGTATTTAGTTTTTAATAGGATTCATTTAGTTAATAATAGAAATATTATTTAGATTTATTTAATTAATATTTAAGTTAGGGGGGTGTTAGGGTTAGTGTTAGACTTAGGTTTAGGGGTTAATAATTTTATTACAGTGGCGGCGGTGTAGGGGGGGGCAGGATAGGGGTTAATAAATTTATTATAGGTGGCGACGGTGTAGGGGGGGCAGGATAGGGGTTAATAAATTTAATATAGGTTGCGGCGGGTTCAGGGAGCGGCGGTTTAGGGGTTAAACTATTTATTTATTTGCGGCGAGGTGCGGGATCAGCAGGATAGGGGTTAATAACTTTATTATAGAGGGTGACGGTATAGGGGGGGCAGGATAGGGGTTACTAGGTATAATGTAGGTGGCAGCGGTATCCGAAAGCGGCGGTTTAGGGGTTAATACATTTATAAGAGTTGCGGCGGGGTCTAGGAGTGGCGGTTTAGGGGTTAATACAATTATAAGACTTGCGGCGGGGTCTAGGAGCGGCGGTTTAGGGGTTAGTAACTTTATTTAGTTGTGGGGGGCTTCGGGGGTGCCGGTATAGGGGTTAGAGCAGTGTAGTTTAGTGTGAGTGCTTAGTGACAGGCTAGCAAGAAAGCTGTCAAACAGCCAAAGAGTAGCGAGATTGGATGAGTGATAACTCTCACAGTCCGCTGCTCATCGCCCCGCGGCTTTTTGATAGCTTTTTTTGATAACTTAGGCGTATTCTTTCAGGTCCGCGGCGGCGAAGGTAGGCGAGCTTAGGCGGGTGTATTGGGCCGGCGAAGGCAGGAAAGTTGACACGATGATAACTACCCCCCTATAAGTAAGTTGTATACCTTTAAGGCTAATTTTAAGGATTACTTATATATACTAATGAGTTTTGTTAGTATATATCCGTCATTCTTTAAATTAGTTAGTGCGTTCATTTGAATATTCGTTTCGCTATCGATATTTTCGTCATATATGCACATCAATAGTTTTTATTTATTTAACTTTTATGGTACTTTAAAGGAACTTCCTGTTTTACAATTTGTCTTTTAAAAAAAAACAGAGCAAACAACATTAAAAAAAAGCTTCAATTTTACTTATAATATCAAATCTGCTTTGTCCCCATGGTATACTTTTTTTAAGAGATACCAAGGTGCAGCCCTCTAGTGCTCTTGAAAATGGAAAAACATTCTCACAAAGCTACTGCCATATAGTTGTCCAAACACGTAGACGCTCCTGAGCTTACATTCCTAGTTTTCAACAAAGGACACCAAGAGAACAAAACAATTTTAATAATTTAAGTAAATTGGAAAGTTTGCTGCCCTGTCTGAATCATGAAAGAAAAATGTTGGGTTTCAGCTCCCTTTAATTTTAAAATAATCTTGGTCAACATTCATATTATTAAAACTAAAGAAAGCAATTACTGAGGAAGGTGCACAAAGGTCGTGTTTACAGTTTTCTTTATCAGAGTTAAAATCATTTAATTGTTGGGTTTTTTTTTAGACTGAACTAAATAAGTACTGCAGAATTCAATATTAAACTTCTAATCTCACTAGGATTAGTTTTACAAGTCCCAGCATTTCTCGTGCCTTATTTTCACCTATTTATTCCATATGAGTTCCCCTAGGATTTGCGTATTCTCAATCATTTGGCTGTTTCTGATAACAAAACTGTATGAGTAACAGAACTAGATCTTTGCTTTGCTATAGTTTTCAAAAGAGAAGTATTATAAATGCTATGTATTTGGATACTTTTAAAGGGACAGTCTACACCTTAGTCATCTTAAAGTCTTACCTTAGCTGCAAGTTGCCTCCTGCACATTTTCTATATCAGGCAGCAGGAACAGTAAAAAGGTTATTTTAAAATGAATAGTGTTTCTGGCCAGTGTGAAATGGCTTCCAAGTTCAGCCCACTGATGATATCATGATTTTGGCTGCATATGGCATCCAATCACAAAAGGCTCACAAGTTGGATTCAACAGACTTTCAATGCTATTCAGCAGAGTGCCTAGATGCAGCCCAGGTTGTGATGTCATCAGTGGGTGGAGCTTGGCAGCCATTTCAAACTGGCCAGAAACAATATTCATTTTAAAATAACTTTTTTACTGTTTCTACTGCATGATATAGAAAAGGTGCGGGGGGCTATTTGCAGCTTAATCTAAGGTAAGACTTTAAAATGACTAAGGTGTAGTCTGTCCCTTTAAATGGACAAGTTATTTTATATATGCATCAGAATTAATTACTGCATTGCAAAAAAAAATCTGTAAACACATTTAGGGCCAGATTAAAACTGTTGCGCTAAATGTTTTGTTTTAACAAGCAAACACCACTAAAAATAGCGGTGTTTGTTTGTTTAAAAAAAACATTTAGCGCAACACTTTTAATCTGGCCCTAAATGTGTTTACAGATTTCTTTTGCAATGCAGTACTTTTTCAGCCAATAGGAATGCAAGGTACCCCAATATAAAAGGGATACCTTGCATTGAATCTTCAGTGTGCGGCAGACTATCACATGAAGAGGACCCTCCACATCGGATGGCCGCACCGCCGCCAATCCGCCTCCACTCCGCACCACCGGGATGAAGATTGAAGATGAAGCCGCCTGGAAGAAGACGTTCACCGCCGGACTTCAGGAATGGTGAGTACCTATTTTGGGGTTAGTTTTAGTTTTCTGGGGGTTTTTTGGCTTGGTCTTTAGATTAGGGCTTTTTTATTTTCATGGGCACTAAAAGAGCTGATTGCCCTTTTAAGGGCAATGCCCATACAAATGCCCCTTTAGGGGTAATGGGTAGATTCGTTTTTTTTAAGTTAGGTCTTTTTTATTTTGGGGGGTTGTACTGTTAGAGGGGAGACTTTGTAATTTTTGTGTGTGTAAAAGAGCAGATCGTTTTAGTGCAATGCCGTGCAAAAGGCCCTTTTAAGAGCTATTGGTAGTTTATTGTTAGATTAGGGGGTGTTTTTATTTTGGGGGGGCTTTTTTATTTTGAACGAGGTATTAGATTAGGATTAATTATTTTTTTGGATAATTTTGTTATTTTCTGTAATGTTAGGTTTTATTTTTTTGTAGTGTTAGGAGTATTACATTTTTGTAATTTAGGTTTTTTATTTTTGGTATCTTTTATTTTTTTTAAATAGTAATGTTAGGTTTTTTTATTGTTTAAGCTTAGGGTTTTTTATTTCACAGGTAAGTTTTTATTTATTTTAAGGTAGTTATATTGTAACTTTAATTTAAAGTTAGGGGTGTTAGGTTTAGGGGTTAATAGTTTAATTTAGTTTGTCGAGATGTGAGGCGACAGCAGATCGGGGGTTAATAGGCTTATTTAGGGAGTCGCAATGTGGGGGGTTAGGGTTTTAAGCGGTTTAGGGGTTAATAAATTTATTTAGTAAAGGTGATGTGGGGGGGTTTAGGGGTTAATTGTTTTATTTAGTGTTGGCAATGTGGGGGGGGGCGGCAGTTTAGGGGTTATTGGACTAGGAGTATATGTTAGGGCGTTAGGATTTTACAAAACGTTCTTTTCTCTATAGACTTCAATGGGGAATGAGAAAATGCAGGTAGCAATTTCGCAATCGCAGGTGTTAGGTTTTTTTCCTACATTTTTTCTCCTTTGATTTCTATGGGGGAAAACGTTCACGAGCACGCCAAGTTGAAACTTTGTTATTGTGCACTATGTGACTTACCGCCCCATAACGCACAACAAAATAAAGTTTTAGGGTGACTTGTAATGCCGACGGTATAAAAAAATAGCAGTATGGGCCCATTTCGTGCACTGTTTACTCTACGGCTACACCGCACAACTTGTAATCTGGGTCTTTATTTTTTGTTGAAGAGATATCTAGATAGGCAGCGTGCACTTGTCTGGTGCTGCAATCTAGTGCTCTTGTTAATGGAAAACTAGTGCCATATAGTGCTGCAGTCATGTGCACACTCCTCAACTTACCTGCCTGCTTTTCAACAAAGTACAACAAGAAAACAAAGAAAATGGGAAAATAGAAGTAAATTGGAAAGTTGTTTAAAATTGCATGTTCGATCTGAATCATGAAAGAAACATTTTGGGGCCGATTTAACAAGGGTGAATCGCCCCTAAATGCCCTGTTTCCGTGCGAGTCTTCAGGCTCGCCAGAAACCGGCGTTAAGAAGCAGCGGCCTTAAGACCGCTGCCTCTTGTATGTATTGGGTACTTGTAAAGCGCGGCTAATCACCCATAAGGGTCTCAAGGCGCTGCTCATTTTATCGACCTCGGAAGGAAGAAAGGCAGCCTCTTAACTCATACGCCTCCTCTGAGGCTGCGGACATCAATCCGCCGGATCATGCATTTTATCGACCTCGGAAGGAAGAAAGGCCGCCTCTTAACTCATACGCCTCCTCTGAGGCTGTGGACATCAATCCGCCTGATCGTGCATTTTATCGACCTCGGAAGGAAGAAAGGCAGCCTCTTAACTCATACGCCTCCTCTGAGGCTGCGGACATCAATCCGCCCGATCGTGCATTTTATCGACCTCGGAAGGAAGAAAGGCAGCCTCTTAACTCATACGCCTCCTCTGAGGCTGCGGACATCCATCCGCCTGATCGTGCATTTTATCGACCTCGGAAGGAAGAAAGGCAGCCTCTTAACTCATACGCCTCCTCTGAGGCTGCGGACATCAATCCGCCTGATTGTGCATTTTATCGACCTCGGAAGGAAGAAAGGCCGCCTCTTAACTCATACGCCTCCTCTGAGGCTGCGGACATCAATCCGCTTGATCGTGCATTTTATCGACCTCGGAAGGAAGAAAGGCAGCCTCTTAACCCATACGCCTCCTCTGAGGCTGCGGACATCAATCCGCTTGATCGTGCATTTTATTGACCTCGGAAGGAAGAAAGGCAGCCTCTTAACTCATACGCCTCCTCTGAGGCTGCGGACATCAATCCGCCCAATCGTGCACGATCGGGTTGATTGACACCCCCTGCTAGCGGATTGTCCGTGAATCTGCAGGGGGCGGCATTGCACAAGCAGTTCACCAGAACTGCTTGTGCAATGTTAAATGCCGACAGCTTATGCTGTCGGCATTTAGCGATGTCTGGCGGACATAATCCGCTACATGTCCCTTTAATAAAAAAAGAAAGTAATTGGGTTTCATGTCCCTTTGAACTATAATAATAAACTGCAATAGGACGCAAGCTCCTCCCAAAAAAATGTTTAACAGTGAGACAAACTTGTAACAGTAATCCCTGCAGCACTCTGCTTGATTTGCTAAACTTTTAAGAAAGAGTTTCTTCATTATTTTATGTAGTTGTGATTCCCTAAGATATAGAAAACAACATTACAATATACTGCATGAGCTAAACAGGCTAACAGCAAATGGAGATTCCCCCCCCCCCCCCCTCACAAGAGAGTTGTTTGAATTGCTAATATGTCTCTTTACAGTTAGAATAAAAACATAAAAATGATTTAAAACTCATATTACAGAAATAGCGGCTTAGCGAGCTTGTAAAAACAGCCAAACATACAGATAGCTACAGCATTATGGAAGGTATTTGCATTATAGGTCTAAAGATAAATTAACCTTTTAATGCCGTTATGCCGTTCTATTCCGTCATAATTACACTGGGCTTTAAAGCCGTTATGACGGAATAGAACGTCATAGCTAACGGCTGTCCTGAAGCCTTCTGTGCTTCTAGGACTTGATCGTGATCTGGAGGGCGTTCCTAGGGTTGTAGGGACGCCCCCCAGATGTGATCCAATAATTGAAATCTCTCGATCGTATGCACGATCGCGTAGTTTCAATTTGTTTACATCGGAACAGGTGTTCCGATGTACGCACTTTAACCCTGTCACGAAAGGGTTAAATAAAAATATGACAACATGCTAAAGATATAAATATTCCTTCTATAGCTACATTTAAATGATAAATATCAAAAATATAAGCGAGAAGAAACAAAATATAGGGTTAAAAAAGTTAAATTTATTTATTTAATTTGATTTATATATACAATATTAAATGAATAATAAACAAGCTGTATTATTAGAATTGTGCAATAAATATATCAGCACAATCCATTTTGTCAATAATTATCTGTAGTAAAATCTCAGTGCATGAAAGTTGATCCCAGTGGGGGTGATTATTTCTGGGAAATTTACATAGATGAAAATCATTGACTGTCTATATTCATCTGTCTTGTTGGAAATTTTACCATTAAAGCCCAGAATTATTGCTATGCAGTCTGTGCCGATGTCAGTATTTGATATAGACCTCTGCTGTTAATTGCTGTCATTAGAACAGGCAAATTTCCCCAGACCTTAACAATATAAATACTGGGTACAGCATTAGACCTTTTGCAATGAAATTGATGCAGTTCCTAAAGGTCAGACTGGTTCCCATATATATATTTTACATACACTGAGACAGCTTCAGAATAACTGGAAAGTAAGTGAACAATTTTTTCTGAATTCATGTCATTCATAAATTACTAGTTACATTCAAACACTATTTTGTCCTTCTATTCAGGTACAATTATGCCATACAAGTTTCTATCACAGCAGCAGAAATATATAGTAAGGGTCTTTTCTCATATTTAACATTGAGGTGACTAGTAGCTTTTTCCCTCTGGGCTAGTAGCTTTTAACTCCTGACTAGTAAACTATACTGATATTTTCCTACCCCTGCATAAAACAGCAGGTCCACACTCACTGGATATTAAAGGCAATCATTTATTAAAGTGTGACATTTCAGGGCATTCTCTCTTCCTTGGACAAGGGGAGGAAGGGGAGAAAACCCCAAAATATCACATTTTAATAAATTATTGTCTTTAAAATCCAGTGAATGTGGACCTGCTGTTATAATTTAAACTAAACTTATAGTATAGTTTATTATAGTACGTTATTTTTTTTATATTAGGCAGTTAGATGGGCATTCTAGGATAGTGTTGTTTATACATGATGTAAGTGTAAGCTGTATTAGGGACTTAGCTGGGCGTTCTGGGGTTGTGTAGGTTACGTGTGACGTAGGTGTAGGCGGTCAGGGGGAGTTAGCTGGGCAGTGCACAGGGAGTACAGGTAAGCTCTGACATAGGTGTAGGTGGTCAGGGGGAGTTAGCTGGGGGTGCATGGGGAATGTAGGTTAGCTGTGATGTAGGTATAGGCAGTCAGGGGGAGGTAGCGAGACAGAGCAGGGGGATTGTAGGTTAGCTGTGACATAGTTATAGGTGTTCAGGGGGAGTTAGTGAGACGTGCTAGTGGGAGTAGCCTGCTCGCCAGCTATCAGCTGACGAGACAACATCGCCTGAGCTAGTTATTGTAGGTGTACATTATTTGAAGTGTGCCTACACTGAAACTAAATTTAGTTTCAATGAGCGCACTGTTTGCGGACGTGTAAGCACACTTCGAATAGGGCCCCCCCCCCCTCCACAGTAAAATACCCCACAAGCAGCGATGTTGTTGATTGAGTTCTATGGGAGCAACATCACCACTCGCAGGCATTGCTCAGACATGCCCCTTTTTTAAAACATTCCGATGGACCATGCTAATTCCACTATCTAAGTCATACTTTACATATTGTCCTCATGACACTTCTGCACACTACAGATGTAGTTATTACCACGTAAAATCGAGTGTCCCTTTAAATAGTAACAATGTATTTGCAGTTTCAATTCATTTTCTTTCACTAGTGACTTTGGTGCTCTGTTCTCTCAAGTTATATGTAGATACATTTTTGCCACTTTAAATGCTAGTTTTATTAATAATGTTGCAAAAATGAGATACCCTGATGGTTTAGAGTGTTCATTTATATATACTGTACATGATGCAGTAAGAAATTTGTAGCTTTCAAAAGAAATAAGGAAAATATTTTAATTAGTTTTTTTGCATATAAGTAACTTTATAGCTTGGTTTATTACTTGGCTATTAAAGTAATTACAGGCACTACATAGCAACCACAAATTAGAGTTATATACTTTAAAACCACAGGACATTTTTTATATTAATATTTGTCATGTATAGATTTTATTCTCAGAGAGATCTTGACCGACCGTGATTATTTCTATACATATTCGAATAATATTTCCTTAAAACATCAGAATTAAGTACTGTCCAATCCAAGTCTTGGCTCTTAAACCTATGGAAATAAATATTAGTGGTTTTTTTTATTAACTTCTCCATTGTCCACTTCCACTGCAGTGCCAGTAAGCAGACTCTGCAAGAGCTCTGAAGCAACATCCACTGATTAGTTGTAACACCTGCCTCTCCACTTTCCTGGCCGATAACAGGACACCTCAGAGTCAGGTTGAGAGACAAGGCTTTAAGTACTCTACCCACACTAAGGGGCATATTTATCAAGCTCTGAATGGAGCTTGATGCCCTGTGTTTCTGGCGAGCTTGCAGACTCGCCAGAAACAGCAGTTATGAAGCAGCGGTCACAAAGACTGCTGCTCCATAACCTGTCCGCCTGCTCTGAGCAGGCGGACAGACATCGCCGGAAATCAACCCGATTGAGTATGATCGGGTTGATTGACACCCCCCCTGCTGGCGGCCCATTAGCCGTGAGTCTGCAGGGGGCAGCGTTGCACCAGCAGCTCTTGTGAGCTGCTAGTGCAATGCTGAATATGGCGAGCGTATTGCTCGCCGTATTCAGCGAGGTCTGTCGGACCTGATCCGCACTGTCAGATCAGATCTGACAGACCTTGATAAATAGAGGCCTAAGTATAAGCAGGTGGGGCCTAAGTGAAGGAAAACAAATGCCAACTACATATAAGAAACAGGCTAGAGCCCAAGTGCATGGATGGCACACAGAAAAAGCACAAGAAGATGAAGTCCCAGGTTTGATCCTACAGTGGGACAGTAACACCCCTCAAGAACCTCTCTGAGGGCCAACATGTTTATGCATATGAGCATGATGAAATACCCTAAGAAGGGCTAGAGCGTAGACATCTTTTGCAGGGACCCAGGAGCGATCTGCAACAGAAAAACCCTTCCAGTGGGGTCCATGACCATACTATCTGGAGTAAAAATTCTTTGAAATTATATATTCAGGCTGGCCATGAAACATTACCATAGGAGGTAGAGGTACATTATAGAAAAATGGCTAAAAAAAAGCTGGCTTTAACAGAGAGACTTGAAAAAATGGAAAAATACAAATGATGATGGAAGTGCTAATTTCTAGGCTGTGTCAGAAACTCGACACACAATACAATAGGAACCGATCTATCTAGGACCAATTTTGTTTGAGGGCTGTTTCAGACAGATGTGGCAAGTTGAGAGCCACAAAAGAGAAACGATCCAATTGTGGTCATCAGTATAGTGGTTTATTCCATAAAAGGCGAGAAACAAAAACATATCATATGTGTTTCAATAGGTCAGGTAAAACATCCTTCGCGTTTCATGGGATGACGAAGTGCCTGTTGGCATTAAACGCATATGATGTTTTACCTGACCTATTGAAACACGTATATGTTTTGTTTCTCGCCTTTTATGGAATAAACCACTGTACTGATTACCACAATTGGATCGTTTCTCTTTTTTGGCTATCATAAAATTTGTTGAAGCCTGGGACGCTTCTTTTACAATCCTTTACCATCCTTTTTCTGAACCTTAAGACTGCACTACCAGAGAGCTCACATGACCACTACCGAGTGAAGCGCCAATCTGAGGGAGCCTGTTTGGCTGTCGGCATCTTCCCCTACTGAGTAGAGCTCGGGAAGGACTTAAAGTGAATGGAACATCACACGAAAGGATATCACAACCTTAAGGTACACTTTCCAATGACTATATGCGATTGTAGCAATATACTGATACTACAGTGACACATTGCATATTGTGTCAATAAGGGTTGCCTGTTCACTGCTTAGACTCCATTGGAGTTAACTTGCAGGATTGATTACATATATTCCTAACGGCTAATATAATCCTCCATCTTAGCAGTGACAATCCCTATATTTGAATGAAGTTGAGAGCCACTCCTTGTCACCCACGTGAAGTTTAGGAGGAACCCGATGGGATCTGTCCATATATTTTGTGTAATAATGAGTGGAACGTCAAAATATGCTGCAAATTTTGCACCAATGTGCTGCAAGGTTTTGGACACACCCGGCAGCTACCGATACACCAATCTGTGGTGAGTGTGATGAAAAAATTCTGGGTTAAAACCCGAGAGCAGTCAGAAAAGGAGTGTTTTTAAGGAGCTGGTGAAAAGAGAATTCCTAGCCATCTCAGCAAAAGGAAGAAGAGCTGCCCAGTAAATTAAGATAATTGTGGCTATAGCATTCAAGTTCTGGGTTAGCTCTTTTAGACTGTCCATTATTCTGTGGGTGATGGCTGGTAGAAAGAGACACTGTAGTACCTAGGCATTTACAAAAACCTCTCCAGAAGGCAGATATAAACTGAGTTCCCTGATCAGAGACAATGTTTTCTGGCAAGACAGGCTTTCTAACAATGTTGTAGTACACAAAGAAGCCATCTCTGGAGAAGAAGGTAACTTAGGAAGTGCTATGTTCTGAGCATGTTTAGAAAAGAGATCTGTCACAACTCAAATCACAATACAGCCATTAAATGGGGGTAGGTACACAATTAAGTCCATGGACAAATTTCTCCAAGGTTGCTTAGACAATGCAATGGGGTTGCAGGAGATCCATAAGGTATCATTGTGGGTACCTTCAGTGCTGCACAAGTAGCACAAGAGGAAACATATTCTTGGACTTCTTTCTGAAGAACTGGCCATAATGAATGTGACTGAAGCAGCAGAGTAGTGTAAAGTACTCTGGGAAGCCCAGAGCTCTTTTTATTATGGGCCCAAGACAGCAGACTCTTATGAAAAGAAGCAGGAACAAAGTATCTTTGCAGGGGAACTGTTAGAGAAACTGGAATTTCTGGGATGCTTGCAGATGCTGAAGAAGAGAAATAAATGGTTATCTAATAATTTGTTTTGCTGGAATAATAGGTTGAGGGGCTTCTGAGAGTGAAGTTTCTGGAAAACAATCACCCAGATAAGGCATCTACTTTGGTGTTCTTAGATCCTGGAATGTAGGACACCATGTAGCTGAACCAGGAGAAAAATATTGCCCAGCCTTTTATTGTTTAGCAGTTTCAAGGTATGCCAAGTTCTTATGGTCTTGATAGCCAGCAGCTCTTTCTCTCCCACATAATAGTGAGATTCTGCTGAAGAGAATTTATACAGTCTCTATGTATAGGAAAAATATATTGTAATTGTAGTTAAACAAGTAGCTTTAAATCTTGCAGAGATATAGAAGAGGTTACTGTCTTTTTAAGTATGAGTATTGTAAGATAGCTGTTCAATTCCACAAACTGAGACTCAAAAGGTAAAAAGTTCATCAGAATGAGTAGCAGTGACAAGTTAAACTTGAACCTGTTTAGTTTTGCTTTTACAGATTCAGACACAGCAGATGTATTAGATGAATGATTTAAACAGAATGACTTCAATTAGCATATAGTTCAGGTCAGGTAAGTAAATATGTGCAGTAAGTTAAATACACGCAGGGATTTAGCATAGGATAAGCACAGTGCAGACTGAAATATGTATTTTAGAGAATCTTACTTGAAATAGTCCTTAGCTGGTGCTGTAGAATTTACTTACTGACCGCTAGATATGTGCATGATCGAAAAATTTGTTTCGGTTCTGATTGATTCAGATTTTTTTGAATTTCAGTTTGGATCGATTTGGTTCAGTTCCGAAATTCGGAATTTCAGTATGTGTTAGGTGGGATATGCTGTGTATTCGACTAGTATTATGTACTGTATATTAGGTGTAACCCATAGCAGAGTGATATAACCTAATATACTGTACAATACTAGTGTAATACACGGCCATCCGAATCTACCGAATAAAGTCAGTAGTTAAGAGCTTTATGGGCTAATGCCAGAATATAAAGCTCTTAACTACAGTGCTACAAAGTACACTAACACCCATAAACTACCTATGTACCCCTAAACCGAGGCCCCCCCACATCGCAAACACTATCATAAAATTATTTAACCCCTAATCTGCCGACCGGACACCTCCGCCACCTACATTATAGCTATGAACCCCTAATCTGCTGTCCCTAACATCGCCGACACCTATATTATATTTATGAACCCCTAATCTGCCCCCCCACGTCACCGCAACCTAACTACAAGTATTAACCCCTAATCTGCCGAACGGACATTGCCGCCACTATAATAAATGTATTAACCCCTAAACTGCCGCACTCCCACCTCGCAAACACTATAATAAATTTTATTAACCCCTAATCTGCCCCCCAACGTCGCCGCAACCTAACTACAAGTATTAACCCCTAATCTGCCTACCGGACATCGCCGCCACTATAATAAATGTATTAACCCCTAAACCGCCGCTCTCCCGCCTCGCAAACACTATAATAAATTTTATTAACCCCTAATCTGCCCCCCAACATCGCCGCAACCTAACTACAAGTATTAACCCCTAATCTGCCAACCGGACATCGCCGCCACGATAATAAATGTATTAACCCCTAAACCGCCGCACTCCCACCTCGCAAACACTATAATACATTTTATTAACCCTTAATCTGTCCTCCCTAACATCGCCGCCACCTACCTACAATTATTAACCCCTAATCTCCCGCCCCCAACGTCGCCGCTACTATAATAAAGTTATTAACCCCTAAACCTAAGTCTAACCCTAACCCTGTAATTTAAATAAAACGAAATAAATTTACTATAATTAAATAAATTAATCCTATTTAAAAGTAAATACTTACCTGTAAAATAAACCCTAATATAGCTACAATATAACTAATAGTTACATTGTAGCTATTTTAGGATTTATATTTATTTTACAGGCAACTTTGTATTTATTTTAACTAGGTACAATAGTTATTAAATAGTTATTAACTATTTAATAACTACCTAGCTAAAATAATTACAAAATTGCCTGAAAAATAAATCCTAACCTAAGTTACAATTAAACCTAACACTACACTATCATTAAATAAATTAAATAAATTAACTACAAGTACCTACAATTAAATACAATTAAATAAACTAAACTAAAGTACAAAAAAAACCCACTAATTACAAAAAATTAAAAAAATATTACAAGAATTTTAAACTAATTACACCTAATCTAAGCCCCCTAATAAAATAATAATTAAAAAAAATAATAAAAGTCCCTACCCTATTCTACATTACCAAGTAACCAGCTCTTTTACCAGCCCTTAAAAGGGCTTTTTGTGGGGCATGCCCCAAAGTAATCAGCTCTTTTGCTTGTAAAAAAAAATACAACCCCCCCCCAACATTAAAACCCACCACCCACATACCCCTACTCTAACCCACCCAAACCCCCCTTAAATAAACCTAACACTACCCCCCTGAAGATCTCCCTACCTTCAGTCGTCTTCACCCAGCCAGGCCGAAGTCTTCATCTGATGGGGCAGAAGAGGACATCCAGACCGGCAGAAGTCTTCATCCAACCGGGGCAAGAAGAGGTCTTCCATCCATCAGAAGTCTTCATCCAGACGGCATCTTCTTTCTTCATCCATCCGGAGCGGAGCGGCAGCATCCTGAAGACATCCGGGGTTAATAAGTATAATGTAGGTGTCGGCAATGTTGGGGGCAGCAGATTAGGGGTTCATAGGGATAATGTAGGTGGCGGCGGTGTCCGGAGTGGTAGATTAGGGGTTAATAGTATAATGCACGGTGTCAGCGATAGCGGGGGTGGCAGATTAGGGGTTAATAAGTGTAAGGTTAGGGGTGTTTAGACTCGGGGTTCATGTTAGGGTGTTAGGTGTAGACATTAAAAGTATTTCCCCATAGGAAACAATGGAGCTGCGTTAAGAGCTGAACGCTGCCTTTTTGCAGGTGTTAGGTTTTTTTTCAGCCGAAACTGCCCCATTGTTTCCTATGGGGGAATGCCGAAGTTACCAAGCTAAATCGGATTTATTCAGTAGATTCGGCAGCTAATTTGGATTCATTCGGTAGATTCGGCAGTATTTTAATTCGGAAATTCGAATCGATCCGAATCTCCGAATTTACAGAATGTTCCGAATTTCCGAATCAATCCGAAACGAATCTCACATGTCTACTTACCGCAGCTTCTGTAAAGAATGTGTTTGCTGATGAGCTAGGAGTAACACACCACAGATCTGAGACAATAGGAAACTGTAGAAATTATAGTGATAAGGGTAAATGCAATCTTTATGTGGCAGGGTAAACTTCATTAAACAGCAGATAAGTTAAAATGAAACAATACAAATGCAGATTAAATAACTGGAGCATACAAGTTTGCAAAGCAGGCAATACTTAGCTTGTAAACTGTGAGGGGAAGAGTATGAGCTGCAGCTGTAGTAGTTCCTACTTAGAGTTTCTGCAGGAATCTGCAGGCTGAATCACACCTGTTGATCCAAATTACTAACGCCTAGATTTAGAGTTCTGCGGCCAAAGGGGTGCGTTAGCTACGCGTACTTTTTTCTGGCCGCACCTTTTAAATACCGCTGGTATTGAGAGTTCATAGAATGGCTGCATTAGGCTCCAAAAAAGGAGCGTAGAGCATATTTAACGCAACTTCAACTCTCGATACCAGCGGTGCTTATGGACGCGGCCAGCTTAAAAAACGTGCTCGTGCACGATTCCCCCATAGAAAACAATGGGGCTGTTTGAGCTGAAAAAAAACCTAACACCTGCAAAAAAGCCGCGTTCAGCTCCTAACGCAGCCCCATTGTTTGCTATGGGGAAACACTTCCTACGTCTGCACCTAACACCCTAACATGTACCCCGAGTCTAATCACCCCTAACCTTACACTTATTAACCCCTATTCTGCCACCCCCCCTATCGCTGACCCCTGCATATTATTATTAACCCCTAATCTGCCGCTCCGTAAACCGCCGCTATTTACATTATCCCTATGTACCCCTAATCTGCTGCCCCTAACACCGCCGACCCCTATATTATATTTATTAACCCCTAATCTGCCCCCCACAACGTCGCCTCCACCTGCCTACACTTATTAACCCCTAATCTGCCGAGCGGACCGCTCCGCTATTATAATAAAGTTATTAACCCCTAATCCGCCTCACTAACCCTATAATACATAGTATTAACCCCTAATCTGCCCTCCCTAACATCGCCGACACCTAACTTCAAACATTAACCCCTAATCTGCCGACTGGAGCTCACCGCTATTCTAATAAATGTATTAACCCCTAAAGCTAAGTCTAACCCTAACACTAACACCCCCCTAAATTAAATATAATTTAAATCTAACGAAATTAATTAACTCTTATTAAATAAATTATTCCTATTTAAAGCTAAATACTTACCTGTAAAATAAATCCTAATATAGCTACAATATAAATTATAATTATATTATAGCTATTTTAGGATTTATATTTATTTTACAGGTAACTTTGTATTTATTTTAACCAGGTACAATAGCTATTAAATAGTTAAGAACTATTTAATAGCTAAAATAGTTAAAATAATTACAAAATTACCTGTAAAATAAATCCTAACCTAAGTTACAATTAAACCTAACACTACACTATCAATAAATTAATTAAATAAAATACCTACAATTACCTACAATTAAACCTAACGCTACACTATCAATACATTAATTAAATACAATATCTACAAATAAATACAATGAAATAAACTAACTAAAGTACAAAAAATAAAAAAGAACTAAGTTACAAAAAATAAAAAAATATTTACAAACATCAGAAAAATATTACAACAATTTTAAACTAATTACACCTACTCTAAGCCCCCTAATAAAATAACAAAGACCCCCAAAATAAAAAAATGCCCTACCCTATTCTAAATTACAAAAGTTCAAAGCTCTTTTACCTTACCAGCCCTGAACAGGGCCCTTTGCGGGGCATGCCCCAAAGAATTCAGCTCTTTTGCCTGTAAATAAAAACACATACAATACCCCCCCCCAACATTACAACCCACCACCCACATACCCCTAATCTAACCCAAACCCCCCTTAAATAAACCTAACACTAAGCCCCTGAAGATCTTCCTACCTTATCTTCACCATACCAGGTTCACTGATCGATCCAGAAGAGCTCCTCCGATGTCTTGATCCAAGCCCAAGCGGGGGGCTGAAGATGTCCATGATCCGGCTGAAGTCTTCATCCAAGCGTGAGCTGAAGAGGTCCATGATCCGGCTGAAGTCTTCATCCAAGCGGGAGCTGAAGAGGTCCATGTTCCGGCTGAAGTCTTCTATCAACGGCATCTTCAATCTTCTTTCTTCCGGATCCATGTTCATCCCGCCGACGCGGAACATCCATCTTCACCGACGACTTCCCGACGAATGACGGTTCCTTTAAGGGACGTCATCCAAGATGGCGTCCCTCGAATTACGATTGGCTGATAGGATTCTATCAGCCAATCGGAATTAAGGTGGGAAAATTCTGATTGGCTGATGGAATCAGCCAATCAGAATAAAGTTCAATTCGATTGGCTGATTCAATCAGCCAATCAGATTGAGCTCGCATTCTATTGGCTGATCGGAACAGCCAATAGAATGCGAGCTCAATCTGATTGGCTGATCGGATCAGCCAATCGGATTGAACTTGGTTCTGATTGGCTGATTCCATCAGCCAATCAGAATTTTCCTACCTTAAAATAATTGTTATTTTATTAGGGGGCTTAGAGTAGGTGTAATTAGTTTAAAATTGTTGTAATATTTTTCTGATGTTTGTAAATATTTTTTTATTTTTTTGTAACTTAGTTCTTTTTTATTTTTTGTACTTTATTTCATTGTATTTATTTGTAGATATTGTATTTAATTAATGTATTGATAGTGTAGTGTTAGGTTTAATTGTAGGTAATTGTAGGTATTTTATTTAATTAATTTATTGATAGTGTAGTGTTAGGTTTAATTGTAACTTAGGTTAGGATTTATTTTACAGGTAATTTTGTAATTATTTTAACTATTTTAGCTATTAAATAGTTCTTAACTATTTAATAGCTATTGTACCTGGTTAAAATAAATACAAAGTTACCTGTAAAATAAATATAAATCCTAAAATAGCTATAATATAATTATAATTTTTATTGTAGCTATATTAGGATTTATTTTACAGGTAAGTATTTAGCTTTAAATAGGAATAATTTATTTAATAAGAGTTGTTAATTTATTTCGTTAGATTTAAATTATATTTAACTTAGGGGGGTGTTAGTGTTAGGGTTAGACTTAGCTTTAGGGGTTAATACATTTATTAGAATAGCGGTGAGCTCCAGTCGGCAGATTAGGGGTTAATGTTTGAAGTTAGGTGTCGGCGATGTTAGGGAGGGCAGATTAGGGGTTAATACTATTTATTATAGGGTTGTTGAGGCGGGAGTGAGGCGGATTAGGGGTTAATAACTTTATTATAATAGCGGTGCGGTCCGCTCGGCAGATTAGGGGTTAATAAGTGTAGGCAGGTGGAGGCGACGTTGTGGGGGGCAGATTAGGGGCTAATAAATATAATATAGGGGTCGGCGGTGTTAGGGGCAGCAGATTAGGGGTACATAAGGATAACGTAGGTGGCGGTCGGCAGATTAGGGGTTAATTATTGTAGGTAGCTGGCGGCGACGTTGTGGGGGGCAGGTTAGGGGTTAATAAATATAATATAGGGGTCGGCGGTGTTAGGGGCAGCAGATTAGGGGTACATAAGGATAACGTAGGTGGCGGTCGGCAGATTAGGGGTTAAAAAATTTAATCGAGTGGCGGCGATGTGGGGGGACCTCGGTTTAGGGGTACATAGGTAGTTTATGGGTGTTAGTGTACTTTAGAGCACAGTAGTTAAGAGCTTTATAAACCGGCGTTATCCCAGAAAGCTCTTAACTACTGACTTTTTTCTGCGACTGGAGTTTTGTCGTTAGATTTCTAACGCTCACTTCAGCCACGACTCTAAATACCGGAGTTAAAAAGATCCCATTGAAAAGATAGGATACGCAATTGACGTAAGGGGATCTGCGGTATGGAAAAGTCGCGGCTGGAAAGTGAGCGTTAGACCCTTTAATGACTGACTCCAAATACCAGAGGGCAGTAAAAACCAGCGTTAGGAGCCTCTAAAGCTGGTTTTGACGGCTAACGCCCAACTATAAATCTAGGCCAATGCAAGGTAGGTAAAGGGGAGGAGAGTTTTATAGTGAGGACTTAAAGGGACAGAGTATATGCAGCAAATCCATGACAGTGGATTACATTGTGTAAGTACTTCCCCAGCACCAACATCTGAAGCATCTATTTTCATGGTAAACTGTAAAAAAGCATCTGGGTAAGCAACAACACGAACACTAAAAAAAAACATTCTTTAATGTCTGAAAGGCCATGAGAGCAGGTTTAGGCCAATTTGTACACTTAGCCCCTATATGGGTAAGAGCAGTTATTGGGGCAATAATTCTTGAGAAGTACTTAATAAACTATTGGTAGTAATTGGCAAAGCCAATAAAGAGCTGGATTTTCCTAACTGTAGTGGTCTAATTCCAATCAGCAATAATTCTAATTTCTTGGGACAAATGCTGATGTTGTCTTTAGATATGACCTAGCCCAAATTTAAGATCTCTTGTTTTTTTAAACTGACATTTGGACAATTTAGCATAAAGGTGGTGTTTGCGTAAATGAGAAAGTGAGTTGTTTCACATGATTGTGGTGCTCATGTATGAAGGAAGATCAAGATATCATTTAAATAGACAAGCAAATATTTATTGTGAAGATCCCAGAAGATATCATTCACCAGCACCTGAAAGACAACCAGGGCATTGCATAGTCTAAAGAGCATAACTAGATATTCTTAATGTGCAGCTTGGCTGTCTCCCATTCATGTCCTGGATGATACGGACGAGGTTATATGCTCTATAAAGATCCAATTTAGTAAAGATCTGGGCTCCCTGAAGATGGTAAAATAATTCTGGAATCAAGGGAAGTGGTACTGTTTTTTTTTATTGTAATCTTATTCAGCTCTCTATAATCAATACAAGGCCATAGATCCCCACCCTTCTTCTCAACAAAGAAAAAACTTGCACTAGCAGGTGATGAAGATGGACAAATAAAACCACATTCTTACTCAAAATACTCAAACATAGCAATGATTTCTGCTTGAAAGGGTAAGTTCTACCATTAGGAATAGGTGTACAAGGGTACAGGTCAATCTTACAATTGTAAGTCCGATGAGGTGGTAGTTTTTCCCCCTTTTCCTCAAAAGCAACTGTGAATTTAATGTAGGGTTCAGGGATATCCAAGGCTAAGGTGATGGCAGAAAGGAGATGCTGTTTAGTAAAGAAGTGTGTTTTCAAACAGGCATCAAAACAGGAATCACACCTTCAATAGAGTTTTCCGTCAGGCCATTGGAACAGGGGATTATTCAGTCAGCCAAGGTAACCCTAATAATATGGGTTGTAACTGGGATTCAATACGGTCATGTTCAATGACCTCTTGATGAAAACAGAACAACAGAAACTGGCAGAGGTAAGGTCTCTGTCAGGTTGACAGGAATCAGACTGAGACGAGAAGTGCAAAAATAATCACACCTTTATTAATAACAAAGAAATATTAAAAGTCCATAAGTCAAATAACAAGCCAGGAGTCAAAGCCAGAGCTGGTAGTCAGGCGAGCCGAGTCAGGAACCAAAGCGAGTAGTCAGACGAGCCGAGTCGTGAACCAGGAGGGACGTCAGACAGCCAGGTAGTACACAGGAACAGGAACTCACAAACAGGTCTTAGACAACGCAAGGGCAAAGCATACTGAACAGAGGCCCTTTAAATAATAAGTGATGACATCACAATACTGAGACTGCAACCTGTCTTACACGGATGATGTACACCAGTCCAGCCATAAGAGGGCATGCAGGAAATGAGCAGCATCAGACACTCTGCACCAGATTCAGTAAGAGGTAAGTAAAATGGCTGCCAGCAGCACATGGCAAACAAAGCAGGGAAAAAATCCTGACAGTCTCAAAGTGTACTTTCCCAAAGGATGATCATTGATAGTGGCTACCTTAATAGCTATGACTTAGTATGAGAAGGAAGTTGGAGTTGTTGGGCTAAGATGGAGTTGAGAAAAATTCCTGCAGCACCAGAGTCTACCAAAGCTTCAAAATTATGTTTAATCGAGTCTTCAGTTATTGTTAGAGATACCATGATGCGTTGGTAAGAAGTGTTTCGAAATTTCAAGCTTAATGGAGCTTCTCCCGACTCCACTAAGTTCTGTATTTTCCTGGACAGGAAGGGCATTCTCTTAGCAAGGGGTCCTTGCACCACAAAAGCAAAGACCATTAGTGCATATCTTAGGATGTTCAGTTTCAGATAGATGTGGGTTTATTTATTAAGCAGTGGATGCTGCTTTCTACGCACATCATTTCAGACTCGATCAGGATTATTGACACCCCCTGGCCGCTGGTGAGCAGGAGACGGCATTCTACAAACATTTCACCAGAAATGTTAAATGCCGATAGTGTATGCTTCATTTTGCGAGGTTGAGCGGTTATGATTCGCTACGGCAAATCATGTCCACTCAACCTTTAATAAATCTACCTCACTGGCTCAACACCTAATGGTGGAGAAGAGGAAGAAGCAGGTAGAGTAGGGAATCATGGTGCTAAGTTTGCAGGATGTCGGACAGAGGTGTGACACCCTTATTCCCTGTCTTGCTGTCTTTCTAGGTAGCATGTTTCCAAGCCTATACAGAGGGCAATAAAATCTTCAGTCAATTCTGGAATATCTCTATGGGTGATCTCATCCATAATTTCACTAGAGCTATGGAACCCCACCCTTGTTACTGTTATACCTCACTCACGGATTGATATGAGGCTGCAGTAATTTTGTGCCATTGTTTGACAACAACTTTCACTTTGGCCCCTAGTTATCATGCCGTCAACCTCAAATACGCTGGAATTCCGCAGCGTATTTGTGGCGAGGCTGATTCGCCTTAGTTATCAAGCCCTACACACCGGCAAAAGTAGAATTTTGTGACGTAAGCTTCGATCCGCTTGACTCAGTCCGACACAGATCGATTCTTACGTCACTCCAGATGTTCCGCACACAAGTTCGGCACAATCTGACTACTTTTGCTAGTTATAAAAAAACTAGCAGGTACGCTCGGCACTCTTCCGGCCCAGCGTAATTGGTTTTCAATCCCATAGGAATCAATGGGAGTCTGACCATAGCAAAAGCTCATGTTCGCTGCTGCCAGACATCCCATTGATTCCTATGGGAGATGTCTGCACCTAACACCCTAACATGTACCCCGAGTCTAAACACCCCTAATCTGTCCCCCCTACGCCGCCGCAACTAAATAAATGTATTACCCCCTAAACCGCCGCTCCCGGAGCCTACCGCCACTATAATAAATATGTTAACCCTTAAACCGCCGCTCCCGGTCCCAGCCGCAACTATAATATACAAATTTTCTCTGTGAAAAAATCACAAAAAGACAAAGCCTGATGAAACAGACAGCAGTCTGAGAAACGCGTTGCTTCTTCTTTTAATATCTAGTGTCATGAGACAATGAGATTTTTATTTTATTAATAAAATTTGGTTTTATGTAAACCTCTTTGTGAGAGTCTGAGCTCTGTCAGTCCGGCAAGACGTTGGAGAAACCAGTTTCCTTGCAGTGTCAGTGAGCTGGGACACTGTGAGTTCCCAGTCTGTTTGATTTAGCACAATTGGGTGCTGCTCCACTTGTGAGTACCTTTTTGATAACCTAACAAATCTCTTTCACCAACTGTATTACACCAGGAGGCGCCTTTGTCTTTTTGTGATTTTTTCACAGAGAAAACTTGCTCTTAGATCCTGATTTCCCTGACAAAGCAGCTGACTGCAGTCATCATCTGTGTTCCTGATCATTGATCATCCTGGTATTTGATCACATTCATCATTTGGGACTGTTCCCACCCCAATTGGGACATTTACCATCTATATAACATTGCAGAAGAAGACTTTCAGGAATTTCTTATTACTGTATTTGCTATTATTTGTGTTGTATCCTATGTTTCTCATAGTCCCATATTTATAAGAATTGTTTATTTGTTTACATTATTTCGTATAGTATATTTTATTATAGTTATCACGTGTAATTTCTTGTTCTCTTCTCTCTTAGCCTATTTACATAGTAATCATATAGGGTCCTGTGCGCCCCCTAGTAGTAACACACCCTTAGTGTTATTGATTGTTTCTTTTGGCAACTATAATATATGTCTTAACCCCTAAACCGCCGCTCCCGGTCCCCGCCGCAACTATAATATATGCATTAACCCCTAAACCGCCGCTCCCGGTCCCCGCCACAACTATAATATATGTATTAACCCCTAAACCGCCGCTCCTGGACCCCGCCGCCACCTACATAATACCTATTAACCCCTATCCTGCCCCCCTACACCATCGCCACCTATAATAAAGTTATTAACCCCTATCCTGCAGATCCCGGACCCCGCCGCAACTAAATAAATTGTTTAACCCCTAAACCGCCGCTCCCGGACCCCGCCGCCACCTATATTAAACTTATTAACCCCTAATCTGCCCCCCTACACCGTCGCCACCTATAATAAATTTATTAACCCCTATCCTGCCCCCCCTACACCGCCGCCACTGTAATAAAATTATTAACCCCTAAACCGGACCCCGCCGCAACTAAATAAATTGTTTAACCCCTAAACCGCCGCTCCCGGACCCCGCCGCCACCTATATTAAACTTATTAACCCCTAATCTGCCCCCCTACACCGTCGCCACCTATAATAAATTTATTAACCCCTATCCTGCCCCCCCTACACCGCCGCCACTGTAATAAAATTATTAACCCCTAAACCTAAGTCTAACCCTAACACCCCCCTAACTTAAATATTAATTAAATAAATCTAAATAATATTTCTCTTATTAACTAAATTAATCCTATTTAAAACTAAATACTTACCTTTAAAATAAACCCTAATATAGCTACAATATAAATAATAATTATATTGTAGCTATCTTAGGATTTATTTTTATTTTACAGGCAACTTTCAATTTATTTTAACTAGGTACAATAGCTATTAAATAGTTAATAACTATTTAATAGCTACCTAGTTAAAATAAAGAGAAATTTACCTGTAAAATAAAAACTAACCTAAGTTACAATTACATCTAACACTACACTATAATTAAATAAATTATTCCTATTTAAAACTAAATACTTACCTGTAAAATAAACCCTAAGATAGCTACAATGTAATTAATAATTACATTGTAGCTATTTTAGGATTTATATTTATTTTACAGGTAACTTTGTATTTATTTTAGCTAGTTAGAATAGTTATTAAATAGTTATTAACTATTTAATAACTACCTAGCTAAAAGAAATACAAAATTACCTGTAAAATAAATCCTAACCTAAGTTACAATTAAATCTAACACTACACTATCATTAAATTAATTAAATAAATTAGCTACAAATAACTACAATTAAATTCAATTAAATAAACTAACTAAAGTACAAAAAATAAAAAAGCTAAGTTACAAAAAATAAAAAAAATAAGATACAAACATTTCAAAAATATTACAACAATTTTAAGCTACTTACACCTAATCTAAGCCCCCTAATAAAATAACAAAGCCCCCCAAAATAAAAAAATCCCTACCCTATTAATTAAACAGTTACCAGCTCTATTACCTTACCAGCCCTTAAAAGGGCTTTTTGCAGGGCATGCCCCAAAGAAAACAGCTCTTTTGCCTGTAAAATAAAAATACAACCCCCCAACATTAAAACCCACCACCCACATACCCCTACTCTAACCCAAACCCCACTTAAATAAACCTAACACTACCCCCCTGAAGATCATCCTACCTTTAGCCGTCTTCTGCCAGCCAACCCACCGATGGAACTGAAGAAGAGATCCAGAGCGGCAGAAGTCATCATCCAAGGGGCGCTGAAGAAGTCTTCCATCCGATTGAAGTCATCATCCAAGGGGCGCTGAAGAAGTCTTCCATCCGATTGAAGACATCATCCAAGGGTCACTGAAGAGGTCTTCCATCCGACTGAAGTCTTCATCCAAGCGACATCTTCAATCTTCATCCATCCAGAGTGGAGCCATCTTCAGAGAAGCCGACGCGGAGCCATCCTCTTCTTCCAATAGAATGCGAGCTCAATCTGATTGGCTGATTGGATTCTATCCAATCAGCCAATCAGATTGAGCTTGCATTCTATTGGCTGATCGGAACAGCCAATAGAATGCGAGCTCAATCTGATTGGCTGATTGGATCAGCCAATCCGATTGAACTTGAATCTGATTGGCTGATTCAATCAGCCAATCAGATTTTTCCTACCTTAATTCCGATTGGCTGATAGAATACTATCAGCCAATCAGAATTCGAGGGACGCCATCTTGGATGACGTCATTTAAAGGAACCTTCATTCGGCGAGTAGGCGTCGGGGAAGAAGGATGGATCCGCGTCGGCTGGAAGAAGATGGCTCCGCTCCGGATGGATGAGGATAGAAGATGCCGCTTGGATGAAGATGTCTTAGGGTAGTGTTAGGTTTATTTAAGGGGGTTTGGGTTAGAGTAGGGGTATGTGGGTGGTGGATTTTAATGTTGGGGGGTGGTATTGTGTTTTTTTTTACAGGCAAAATAGCTGATTACTTTGGGGCATGCCCCGCAAAAAGCCCTTTTAAGGGCTGGTAATAGAACTGTTAACTTTTTTAATTTAGATTAGGGTAGGGAATTATTTTTATTTTGGGGGGCTTTGTTATTTTATTAGGGGGCTTAGAGTAGGTGTAATTAGCTTAAAATTCTTGTAATCTTTTTTTATTTTTTGTAATTTAGTGTTTGTTTGTTTTTTGTAATTTAGTTTAGTTTATTTAATTGTAGGTAATTGTAGGTAATTTATTTAATTAATTTATTGCTAGTGTAGTGTTAGGTTTAATTGTAACTTAGGTTAGGATTTATTTTACAGGTCATTTTGTATTTATTTTAACTAGGTAGCTATTAAATAGTAAATAACTATTTAATAGCTATTGTACCTAGTTAAAATAAATACAAAGTTACCTGTAAAATAAATATAAATCCTAAAATAGCTACAATATAATTATTCGTTATATTGTAGCTATATTAGGGTTTATTTTACAGGTAAGTATTTAGTTTTAAATAGGAATAATTTAGTTAATAATATTTAATTTATTTAGTTAGATTAAAATTATATTTAATTTAGGGGGTGTTAGGGTTAGAGTTAGCTTTAGGGGTTAATACATTTATTATAGTAGCGGAGAGGTCCGGTCGGCAGATTAGGGGTTAATACTTGAAGTTCAGTGGCGGCAATGTTAGGGGGGGCAGATTAGGGGTTAATACTATTTATTATCGGGTTTGCGAGGCGGGAGTGCGGCGGATTAGGGGTTAATAACTTTCTTAGAGTAGCAGCGAGGTCCGGTCGGAAGATTAGGGGTTAATAAGTGTAGGTAAGGTAGCAGCAACGTTGGGGGGGGCAGATTAGGGGTTAATAAATATAGGGGTCGGCGATGTTAGGGGCAGCAGATTAGGGGTACATAGGGATAATGTAGGTTGCGGAGGTGTCCTGAGCAGCAGATTAGGGGTTAATAGTGTAATGCAGGTATCAGCGATAGCGGGGGTGGCAGATTAGGGGTTAATAAATATAATATAGGGGTCGGCGATGTTAGGGGCAGCAGATTAGGGGTACATAGGGATAATGTAGGTTGCGGCGGTGTCCTGAGCGGCAGATTAGGGGTTAATAGTGTAATGCAGGTGTCAGCGATAGCGGGGGTGGCAGATTAGGGGTTAATAAGTGTAAGGTTATGGGTGTTTAGACTCGGGGTACATGTTAGGGCGTTAGGTGCAGACTTAAAGAGTGTTTCCCCATAGGAAACAATGGGGCTGCGTTAGGAGCTGAACGCTGCTTTTTTGCAGGTGTTAGGTTTTTTTCAGCCCAAACTGCCCCATTGTTTCTTATGGGTGAATCGTGCACGAGCACGCTTTTTCCAGCTAGCCGCTACCGTAAGCAACGCTGGTATTGAGAGTTGAAGTGGCGGGAAATATGCCTGTACGCTCCCTTTTTGGAGCCTAACGCAGCCCTTCAGAGAACTATAAATATCAGCGTTGTTTAGAAGCAGCGCTAGAAAAAAAAGACGCGTAGCTAACGCACCCTTTTGGCCGCAAAACTCTAAATCTAGGCGTTAGACTTTTAAAATTAACTTTAACAAAATATTTAGCATTATATGAATTTCTAAGGACTAAAAGTTTTGTGATTGTAAACTACAACTCAATAATATATGCAAGCACACACTCTATTGCTGTATAATAGGTGCTAATTCCACTATCCAAGTCATAATTTACATATTATTATTATTATTATTATTATCGGTTATTTGTAGAGCGCCAACAGATTACGCAGCACTATAAACATAGGCGGAATACAAGGAAACAATTATAGGGATAAGACGGGTAGAGGGCCGTGCTAAGAGTCACATTGTTGTAGTCAGCTCTAAAGAAGGTAATTTATAAACAGCATGGCTCTTAGGCTTACATGCTAAAGGGGTTCAAGGGTATAGCAATGGAGGAGAGGAAACGGTATAAAGAAAGGTTAGTGTAGGTTGTATGCATCCCTGAACAGTCTTTAGGGAGCGCTTGAAGTTTTCAAAACTAGGGGAGAGTCTTGTGGAGCGAGGGAGAGAGTTCCACAAGATGGGAGCCAGTCTGGAGAAGTCCTGTAAACGTGAATGTGAGGAAGTAACAAGAGAGGAGGAGAGTAGGAGGTCATGAGCAGAGCAAAGGGGACAGGAGGAAGAGTATCTAGAGACAAGTTCTGAGATGTAGGGGGGAGCAGTGCAGTTGAGAGCTTTATATGTCAGGGTGAGGATTTTATGTTTAATCCTAGAGGCAAGAAGAAGCCAGTGAAGGGATTGGCAGAGAGGTGCAGCAGATGAAGAGCGACGTGTAAGGAAGATGAACCTGGCAGAGGCATTCATTATGGATTGTAAAGGAACTAGCCGGCAGCTGAGGAGACCAGAGAGAACAGAGTTGCAGTAATCGAGGCGGGAAAGGATGAGAGAGTGGATTAAAATCTTAGTTGTGTCTTGTGTAAGGAAATGTCTAATTTTAGAGATGGTTTTTAAGGTAGAAGCGGCAGGATTTAGCCAAGGACTGAATGTGAGGAGTGAAAGAAAGAGCTGAGTCAAGTGTGACCCCGAGACATCGGGCATGCGGGGTAGGGGTAATGAAGGAGTTGTCGACAGTTATAGAGAGATTGGGGGTGGAGATTTTGGAAGAAGGAGGGAAAATAAGGAGCTCAGTTTTGGAGAGATTAAGCTTGAGGTAGTGAGAGGACATCCAGGAAGATATGTGAGAAAGACAGTTAGTGACATGGGTTAGAAAGGAAGGAGATAGGTCTGGAGCAGAGAAGTAGATTTGGGTGTCGTCTGCATACAAATGATATTGGAACCCGTGGGACTTTATTAGGGAACCTTATGATGACGTGTAGATTGAGAAGAGAAGGGGACCGAGGATAGAGTCTTGCGGTACCCCAACAGAAAGTGGTGATGGGGAGAGGAGGCCCCAGAGAAGGCTACACTAAAGGTATGGTTTGACAGGTAGGAAGAGAACCAGGAAGGGTGGTCAACAGTATCAAAGGCTGCGGACAGATCAAGGAGGATAAGCAGAGAGAAGTGGCCTTTTGATTTTGCTGCAAGTAGGTCATTGGTAACCTTACCGATTGCTGTCTCTGTGGAGTGATGGGGACGAAATCCAGATTGCAGTGGGTCGAGGAGGGAGTTTAATGTAAGAAAATGGGATAGGCGTGCATATATTAGCTTTTTGAGATGCTTTGAGGCAAGAAGAAGTGGGGAAATAGGGTGGTAGTTGGATGGAGTGGTTGGATCTTGCAATGGTTCTTTGAGTGACTAGTACATGTTTCAGAGATCAGGGAAATAAACCTGTGCTGAGGGAGAGGTTGAAAATGTGTGTGAGCATAGGGGTAAGGGTAGAAAAGAGGGAGGGGAGTAGCTTTGAGGGGATAGGGTCAAGGGGACAGGATGTAAGGTGAGAGCTCATTATAAGTGCCAAAACTTTTTTCTCAGTAACAGGGGAGAAAGAGCTAAATTTATGGCTATGTGGGTTGTGGTTGATTGCGAGCGTTTGAGGGGATGAGAGAATGGAAGTATGTTGAGAGCTGATTTAGTTTCTGATGGAGTCAATTTTGTTATTGAAGTGGCTAGCAAAGTCTTGAGGTGACAGAAAAGTTGTATTAGGGGTGGGGTGGGGGGAGAAGAATATTGAAAGTGGAGAACAGACATTTTGGGTTTGAAGAAAGAATAGAGATAAGATTAGAGAAGTAATGTATCTTATAGAGATTAAGGGCAGAATAGTAGGAATTCAAAATGAACTTGTAATGAAGGAAATCAGCTGAACTCCGAGATATTCTCCAGTGCCACTCAGCAGTACGGGAACATCTTCATAGGTACCGTGTCAAAGGAGTATGCCAGGGCTAAGGATGAGTGTGTGATTTCTCAGAAATGGTAAGAGGGCCAGATTGTCAAGGACCGATGTAAGGGTGGAACTATAGTGGCAGATAGATTGGTCAGGGCAGGAGGAGGAGATGGATGAGAGGAGAGGTTCAAGGGAATTAGCAAGCTGTTGCTTCTGTAAAGTTTGGTGTGAGGAGTAGAAGGTGGGAGAGTTGTAGGGAGGGATGAGCTGTTGCAAGTGAGGAGATGGTGGTCAGAAAATGGAAAAGGGGAGTTTGTGACATTGGAAATAGTGCATCGATAGCTATAGATCAAGTCAAGGGAGTGACCATCTTTGTGAGTGGGATAGTCAGTCCATTGTGACAAACCGAAAGAGGAAGTGAGTTGCAGAACTTGTTTTCCAGAGGAGGCAGTGGGATTGTCTAGAGGGATGTTTAAATTGCCAAGAATGAGGGCAGGGGTGCCCGAGGAGAGGAAATAAGTTTGCCAGGCAGCCAAGTGATCTAGAAATTGAGTTGAGGAGCCAGGGGTTGGTATATGACTGCAAGACGTATAGAGAGGGGAGAGAATAAGCGAATCATGTGGGTTTTGATTGAGGAAAATGTGATGGAAGAGATTGGATGTATTTGTTGGAATGTGCAAAGAGAGGAAAGTAAAATACCTACACCACCTCCTTGTTTATTATTAGACCTAGGAGTGTGGCTGAAGTGGAGACCTCCATGTGACAGAGCAGCAGTAGATGCTGTGTCTAGGGGAGAGAGCCAGAAGGTTGAGGGAGTGGGAGATGAAGAGGTCATGTATAGAAGTGAGTTTGTTGCAAACAGAGCGAGAGTTCCAGAGTGCACAAGTGAAAGGGGTAGTGGCTTTAGATGCAAGAGGAATGTGAGAAAGGTCACCAGAGTTTTGTTTTCTGAGTCTATGGAACAGTACACATAGATTTGCACGGTTAGGAGGTTGTTGGGGACCAGGATTAGGGGAGATGTCACTAGCAGCTAGTATAAGTAAAAAGGGAGAGTGACATGAGATGAGATACAGATTTGCAGTAATGAGACTGTTTTTAGGCGAGGTGCAGGGTGGGGAGAGATTGTTTAGAATAGATAAAGTTCATGAGTACAAAAGTAAGGTGAGTTTAAGAGAGATGGGCTAATGAATAGTGTAGGTGGTGAGGGGGAAGGAGTTATTGAATAAAGTAGTTTGTTATAGAGACAAAAGGTAGCAAAAAGGAATATAAAGATATTGAGCATTTTTACAAAAGTGGGAACCAATTAAACACATAAGACACATATTTTCCTCATGACACTTCTGCACACTATATACAGTATGTAGTTATTACCATGTAAAATCTAGTTTCCCTTTAAATAGTTACAATGTATTTGTAGATTCAATTCATTTTCTTTCACTAGTGACTTTGGTGCTCTGTTCTCTCAAGTTATATGTGGATTCATTTTTGCCACTTAAAATGCTAGTTTTATTAATAATGTTGCAAAAATGAGATACCCTCATGGTTTAGAGTGTTCATTTACATATACTGTACATGAAGCAGTTGAAAACCTGTAGCTTTAAATTGTTTTTATTTGCATATATTTTAACTTTATAGCTTGGTTTATTACTTGGCTATTAAAGTAATTACAGGCACTACATAGCAACCACACATTATGGTTATATACTTTAAAACCACAGGGAATTTCTTACATTCATATTTGTTATGTATAGTTTTTATTGTCAGAAAAATCATGAACAGCATTTATTATTTCTATACATATTCTAATAGCTTTTTTAAATCCATAAGAATTAAGTACTGTACAATCAAAGTCCTATGAAAATAAATAAATATTATCATTTTTTATTTGTTTCCCCCCCTTGTCCCTAAAAATCCTCTTTTCCCCTTGTGGCTTCCCCTTGTTCCTAAATATACAAAAAGGGCCATAATAGTCAAAAAAATGACATACTCAAATTCATTGGCCAATGTTTGCACTTAGCCCCTACGGGTAAGAGCAGTTATCTGGGCAATGATTCTTGAAAAATCCTTAATAAACTTTCAGTAGTAATTGGCAAAGCCAATAAAGAGCTGGATTTATCTAACTGTAGTGGGCTGATGTCAATAAGCAATTATTGTAATTTATTGGGATACATGGTGAATCCTTCTTTAGATATGACATAGTCCAAAAATAAGATCTCGTGATTTTTTCACTAACATTTGGACAATTTAGCATAAAGGTGGTGCATAAATGAGAAAGGAGTTGTTTCATATCATTGTGGTGATCATTTATGGAGGAAGAGAAGATCAAGATATCATTTAAATAGACAAGCACGTATTGTTTGAGAAGGTCCCAGATGTTATCATTCACTAGAGCCTGAAAGACATCTGGGGTATTGCATAGTCCAAAGAGCAATCCAGATATTCATAATGTCCAGCTTATAAGTTAAAAGCTGGCTTCCACTCATGTCATAGATGTTTATGAACAGGTTCTAATTTAATAAAGATCTGGGCTCGCTGAAGATGGTCAAATAATTCTGAAATCAAGGGAGAGTAGTACTGTTTTTCTTCTCAAGAAGAAAAAACTTGCACCAGCAGGTGATGATGATGGATGAAAAAAGCTCTTGGACAAATTTTCTTTAAAATACTCATCCATAGCTTTGGTTTCTGCTTGAGAGGGTAAGTTCTACATTTAGGGATAGGTGTACCAGGGTACAGGTCAATCTTACAATCGTAAGTCTGATGGGGTGGTAATTTCCAAGCACTTTTTCATCAAAAGCATCTGTGAATTCACTACAGGGTTCAGGGATGGTCTGAGGTGATAGCAGAAAGGAGATGCTGTTTAGTAAGGAAGGGTGGTTTCAAACAGGCACCAAAACAGGAATCACCCCATCAGGAAAGTTGTCCAGAAGGCCAATGGAACTGGGGATTATGCAGTCTGCCAAGGTAACCCTAATATAATGGGATGTAACTGGGATTCAATAAGATGAAGTTCAAGGACCTCAATTAAAAATCTCAACAGAAACTGGAAGAGGTAAGGTCTCCAAGTGCACTATTCCATTGTCCAAAGCATGATCATTGATAGTGGCTACTTTAATAGCTATGACTTGGTACAAGTTGCAAGTGTTGGGCTAAGATGCAGTCAAGAAAAATCCCTGCAGCACCAGAATCTACCAAAGCTTCCAAATTGTTTAATTGAGTCTATAGTTATTGTTAGAGGTACCATGATACTTTGGGGAGAAGTGTTTAGAAATTTTAAGCTCAGTGGAGCTTCTCCTGACTCCACTAAGCTCTGTCTTTTCCTGGACGGGAAGGGCATTGTCTGAGTAGGTTGTCCTTGGCACCACAATAAAAGCAAAATCCTTGAGTGCATCTCTTAAGGCGTTCGGTTTCAGATAGATGGACAGCTCCTAGATCCATAGGCTCAACACCTAATGGTGGAGAAGAGGAAGCAGCAGGCAGAGTAAGGTATTGTGGTGCTAAGTGTACATCCGACAGAGGTGCGACACCCTTGTTCTCTTTCTTGCTTTCTTTCTAGGTAGCGAGTTTCCAGGTGTATACAAAGGGCAATAAAATCTTTAGTCAGTTCTTGGATATCGCTATAGGTGAGCTCATCCTTAATTCCATCTGCTAATACATTATGAAAAGCCTCTATTAGAGCTCCAGAGTCCCAATCAGTCTCAGACGCAAGAATATGAAACTCTATGGCATTTTGGAGACAAATCTATTACCTTGGTGAATCTCTAGAAGAGAAGCTTCAGCAGCAGCTGCTCTCCCTGGGATATCAAAAACAGAGGTGAAAGTGGAGATGAAATTGTCTGCATTATCCAGAATATCAACATTGCTCTGTATTAAAAGGGGATACCCAAGCTAGTGCTTGGCCATTTAACAAGGAGATGATGAAAGTTACTCTGGCTTGGGAAGACTGGAACATTTCTGGCTTAATACAGAAGTGGAGTCTACATTGGTTTAAGAAGCCTCTTGGGGATAGTAGGTGAATCTGAACCACAGAAGGTGAAGTAGATGGTGGTGTATTTTCTGAAGTGGCTCCCTGGTGACATAGAGAGGGCAGAGCAGTGATTAGCTGAAGCTGAAGGAAGGTGGATCCAAAGTGAAGGGAAACAAAGAAACAACTACACATAGAAACAGGCTGCAGTCCAAGTGCATGGATAACACACAGAAAAGGAAAAAGCTAAGATCCCAGGTTTGATCCCAGGGTGTACCATTAGTATATGGGACATATGCTTACTACTGCCTAGATATGCTCTTCCTCACAGGCATCTTAATTGTACTTGATACATTTTTCCAGAGACTATCTGAGATGGGAGGCTGGTGGCTTAGTCATAGAGATCTGAATGCAAAGTCAAGTCATATTGATATGGATGTAGTTGTATTAGGGTGTGTTTAGGCAATTCTAGGAAAGCAGGGCTTTTATAAGGTCCTGGGGAGCATCTGGAGGGAAAGAGAGTAGAGCTAACCAACAGCAAAATGCAGGGTGTGTGGAAGTTCTGCCCATTCCATAAGAGAAAACATAATTCTACACTTTTCAGTGGAGTGTGAATTCACCAAGCATTTGTGTACAGGGAGTGCAGAATTATTAGGCAAGTTGTATTTTTGAGGATTAATTTTATTATTGAACAACAACCATGTTCTCAATGAACCCAAAAAACTCATTAATATCAAAGCTGAATATTTTTGGAAGTAGTTTTTAGTTTGTTTTTAGTTTTAGCTATTTTAGGGGGATATCTGTGTGTGCAGGTGACTATTACTGTGCATAATTATTAGGCAACTTAACAAAAAACAAATATATACCCATTTCAATTATTTATTTTTACCAGTGAAACCAATATAACATCTCAACATTCACAAATATACATTTCTGACATTCAAAAACAAAACAAAAACAAATCAGTGACCAATATAGCCACCTTTCTTTGCAAGGACACTCAAAAGCCTGCCATCCATGGATTCTGTCAGTGTTTTGATCTGTTCACCATCAACATTGCGTGCAGCAGCAACCACAGCCTCCCAGACACTGTTCAGAGAGGTGTACTGTTTTCCCTCCTTGTAAATCTCACATTTGATGATGGACCACAGGTTCTCAATGGGGTTCAGATCAGGTGAACAAGGAGGCCATGTCATTAGATTTTCTTCTTTTATACCCTTTCTTGCCAGCCACACTGTAAAGTACTTGGATGCATGTGATGGAGCATTGTCCTGCATGAAAATCATGTTTTTCTTGAAGGATGCAGACTTCTTCCTGTACCACTGCTCGAAGAAGGTGTCTTCCAGAAACTGGCAGTAGGACTGGGAGTTGAGCTTGACTCCATCCTCAACCCGAAAAGGCCCCACAAGCTCATCTTTGATGATACCAGCCCAAACCAGTACTCCACCTCCACCTTGCTGGCGTCTGAGTCGGACTGGAGCTCTCTGCCCTTTACCAATCCAGCCACGGGCCCATCCATCTGGCCCATCAAGACTCACTCTCATTTCATCAGTCCATAAAACCTTAGAAAAATCAGTCTTGAGATATTTCTTGGCCCAGTCTTGACGTTTCAGCTTGTGCGTCTTGTTCAGTGGTGGTCGTCTTTCAGCCTTTATTACCTTGGCCATGTCTCTGAGTATTGCACACCTTGTGCTTTTGGGCACTCCAGTGATGTTGCAGCTCTGAAATATGGCCAAACTGGTGGCAAGTGGCATCTTGGCAGCTGCACACTTGACTTTTCTCAGTTCATGGGCAGTTATTTTGTGCCTTGGTTTTTCCACACGCTTCTTGCGACCCTGTTGACTATTTTGAATGAAACGCTTGATTGTTCGGTGATCACGCTTCAAAAGCTTTGCAATTTTAAGAGTGCTGCATCCCTCTGCAAGATATCTCACTATTTTTTACTTTTCTGAGCCTGTCAAGTCCTTCTTTTGACCCATTTTGCCAAAGGAAAGGAAGTTGCCTAATAATTATGCACACCTGATATAGGGTGTTGATGTCATTAGACCACACCCCTTCTCATTACAGAGATGCACATCACCTAATATGCTTAATTGGTAGTAGGCTTTCGAGCCTATACAGCTTGGAGTAAGACAACATGCATAAAGAGGATGATGTGGTCAAAATACTCATTTGCCTAATAATTCTGCACTCCCTGTAGTGTAACAAAAATATATTTAGTTTGAGAGTTGCATTTTTTTAATGTTTCCCAAGGAGATGAAATTGGAAAAATAAGCATGAATTTGTACAACTGGTGTCCTCATAACACTCCATTATAAGCGTTATTTTTTATGTTTATAACATTTTATTTCAATTGCAAATGTTGGCCTTGATCACAATCTATCAGCATTGTTTGCTCCTTTTTGGGCCAAAAAAAGGCTACTTTAGTAACAAAAGGGCATTTTCGGTTCTTCAACTCAACTCGCAAATGGGTTTTCAGACCTTTGATAAAAGCCCTATTTCTCTTATGGGATAGAAAAGTTCTAAGCAATCACAATACTATTTTGAGTCACTTTTCAACACATTTTTGAGACCAGTTTTGTCTATTTGAATTTGACACCTCTACACACTTGATAAGTTCTCGAAAGGACATAAAAACATATGAGCATTCTGTTTTAAATAAAGAACTCCAGGGTAAAGTGATGTGGTCATTACTTATCTACATTATCTACATTACATTACTTATCTTGCTCAGAGCAGGCGGACAGGTTATGGAGCAGCGGTCTTTGTGACTGCTGTTTCATAACTGCTGTTTCTGGCGAGTCTGAAGATAGATAGGCCCCCTTATATCTACATTGTAAGGCTGTTCCATCACATGTGTATATATATATCGGAAATCGATCCTAGTCCTTTTGTTTACCCACTGAAAAGTGCCAAAGTGAACAAACACTTATACTGTACACTTATATTAAATTATAAGCTTTAAATTCTGCAGAACAGAAACAGCTGCTGACACAAATATAATTGTCATATACATTGTGACAGTATTGCTCCCACCTAGCCTCGTGATTGATATCTACAAGTTATGTTAACAACAGTAATTGGTGAGCATTTGAAAAACAGTTATAGGAAAACTTCACTGCAATCTCCCTTTAGCATTACATGCATGTTTTGTAAAGCAAATATTTTGGAGGACAAATTGCAAAAGCTAATGTGACCTGCAGTTCTATATTCAGAGCAAGCATTTAGTGCTGTTATTCATTCCAGGCTATGTATTACTCACACTCATCTCATCAAAATAAATGTGAAAGTACCTTCCTAAGTACGTCTAGACTCAGCCTTTGAACCTTGCTAATTGATGTCAGTATGCTTACTAATTAAAATAAAGTAGCTACTTATAATGTACAGCCCACCATATGGTTACTATGACAGTAAGAGATGACCTAGCTGCAGTGTTTTTTATCCAGATATGCAATCACTCATTCTGTCTCCATAGTCAAGTGGTCATACACTTTATGACATACTGCAAGAATTTTATTTATCACCAATGTCCACCTGTGACCCACAGAAAAACAAAGTATATTCTTATAATATGCTGAAAGTAAAATAAAATGAAAGGAATTTCTCTTTTTCCAAGCAAACAATTATTCTTAACTGTTAGTTGTTGCATCTCAGTATGCCAGCCTTGTTTCAACAGTTTAATTTGACATCAAACTGTCTGTCTTTCAAATCACACTATAGTTTAGCAAACTTACTTATGATCTGATGCATTAAATTGTTCAAAATTCTACGCAAGAGTGAAAGAGAGCGAGAAAGGGAGAGAGAGAGAGAGAGAGAGAGAGAGAGAGAGAGAGAGAGAGGAAGAGAGAAATAGAGAGAGAAAAAGAGAAAGAGAGAGACAGACAGAGAAACAGAGAGAGAGAAATAGAGAGACAGTTTTTCTGTAATATCTTGAATCTATGTTGTTGGCTGGCAAGGGCATCTCCCACAGTTCAGCAGGTGGATATGAACACACACAAGTAAGGGGGAAAATAGATGTATTCATGATAGGAACATCCATAAAAAAAATGTCCCTTTTAAATGTGTCCAAGGATCCCCCTTCATTATTCTGCAAATATGCACACAGCAGAATTCCAACTCAACAACATTCTATAGCAAAAGTCAGGATTCTATGGGATTAGTATAAAGGCTGCTATACAGTATATAACATTAAAGGGACACTGAACCCAAAATTTTTCTTTTGTAATTCAGAAAGAGCATGCAATTTTAAGCAACTTTCTAATTTACTCCTATTATCAATTTTTCTTCGTTCTCTTGCTATAATTATTTGAAAAAGAAGGCATCTAAGCTTTTTTTTTGGTTTCAGTACTTTGGACAGCATTTTTTATTGGTGGATGAATTTATCCACCAATCAGCAAGGACAAACCAGGTTGTTCACCAAAAATGGGCTGGCATCTAAACTTACATTCTTGCATTTCAAATAAAGATACCAAGAGAATGAAGAAAATTTGATAATAGGAGTAAATTAGAAAGTTGCTTAAAATTTCATGCTCAATCTGAATCACAGTGTCCCTTTAAGTATAAAAACTGCAGGGGAAGTTAAGATGGATTTGCATATATCATTAGTATATTTTAGATGCAGTTTAATTCATCAGTTGTGTTGAAGATGCACTATAACTTCCCTTTTAATATAACAATAAGATTCAAATAACCCAAGCTCTGACTATCCACTTCAAAAGTAATAAAAAAAAATTGTGAGCTAATGGTTTGAACTGTTCTCCAATCGGCGCTCTTTCTAAAAAAAAAAAATAGTGCCATATGACTAGAGCGCTAATTGGAGAACAGTATAATTGACACCCACAAGGAACATAAAAAGCATGTCTTCATCACAGAGAAAAAATCACTGAATTTAAATTTAAATTGTTTTTGCTCTTGTATTTAACATGACTTGAAAACTATATAACACCAGTGGCAGCACCAATGTTTTTAGCAATATTAAACAAATAGTGCTCAAGACACATGTACGCTCCTGAGCCTTCCTCAGTATGCTTTCATGAAAAGGTTTAACAAAGCATAGCAAGAGAAGAAAGCAAATTTCATAACAGAACACTGAAAAGTGTTTGTTTTTTTTCATTTGTAATGTCTGTCTGTCATGAAAATGGAATTTTATGGGGCCGATTTATCAAGGGCCGAATGGCCTGATGTCCCTGTTTCCGTGGAAGCCTTCAGGCTCGCCAGAAACAGCAGTTATGAAGCAGCGATCTTAAGACCGCTGCACCTTAACTGGTCAGCTGCCTCTGAGGCCTATACGATCGGGCTGATTGACAACCCCTGCTAGCAGCCGATTGGCCCCAAATCTGCAGGGGTGGCATTGCACAAGCAGTTTACTAGAACTGCTTGTGCAATGTTAAATGCCGACAGTGTATGCTGTGGGCATTCAGCGATGTCTGTCGGACATAATATGCTACAGCATATCATGTTGGACAGACATTGATAAATCGTCCCCCAGACATACCTTGTATGTCGCTGGTCTTTCTATGGGGATTGCATTTTTAATAGCCAGCGGCGAGACCAAGCTATTTCTGGTGGCCAGCAGTGAGGAGGGAGGGTATAATAGTAAGAAAACCATTAATGACCAGTGATGTAAAGGGTAAGTCGTGGTCGTTAAGGTGTTGAATGTACAATAAACACTAGATACATTTCATGCACCTCCAGCTAATTATGGGTGCTGCCATTTTGGAACCTAAGTTACACTGCAAGTATATCAGCACTGAAATGTAGGGAAAGCTAGATTTTAACCTGGTGGGACCCATGACTCAATGCTTAAAACATGTATCTAAGCCTAGATTACATGTGGAGCTCAATCAATAGTGCAAGGTGCGTTATCTAAATCGCAGCCTTGCCCTTAGAATAGCGCGCAATATGAAAAGTGAATGGAAAAAAATATTTAAAAGATAATCGTAACACGGGTAATATTTTTTTAGCACTCTTGATACCTTCAAAAGATATTACAGGTTTATTACTGCTCATGACCTAGATTACAAGTTGTGTGGTACGGCTATACCGCTGAAAAATTGGCCTTTGCGAGCGGAATAGTAAGCTCACCCGTATTACAAGTCACGTGGTACGGCTATACCGATAGCATTTTAGCCTATACCACAATGATCCAATCCGCACTCAAAAAATGGCTTTTGAGTGTGGAATATTCAGCTCACTGGTATTACAAGTTGTTCGGTAAGGCTATTCCGCTAGCATTATAGCTTATACCGCCACGATCCATTCCGCAATCAAAGACCAGTAGTTATGGATTTTGCAAAACAAAAATGTTTCACAAAACTCATAACTTCTTATGGGCAATGCCCTACTAAAGGCCCTTTTAAGGGCTATTGGTGTCACGCCGCTGCTCCATGATCATAGCCATTGCTATGACTGCGGCGTGACTTGCATCTCCGTGAGCATGGCCATTGACGTAATTGCTGCACGTCGTAGTATCCGATACCGCTCTGGATTCACCTGGGAGGTATCCTTGGCGCAAACAGGCGCCTATGTAAGTACCTCCTTCACTTCTCTTCACTGCCCAAGTATAGGTTAGTCTTGTGCTTCCCTGAGTTCTAATATTCTGAACTGATGTTACTTTGATTGCCTTATTGTTACCAAACTCTGCCTGTCTCACCACTCTGCCTGTTTAACCCTTGAATTGCTGGATTGCCTTATCATTGCTGAACTCTGCCTGTCTGACCACTCTGAATTGCTGGATTGCCTTATCATTGCTGAACTCTGCCTGTCTGACCACTTTGCCTGTTTAACCCTTGAATTGCTGGATTGCCTTATCATTGCTGAACTCTGCCTGTCTGACCACTCTGCCTTTTTAACCCTTGAATTGCTGGATTGCCTTATCATTGCTTAACTCTGCCTGTCTGACCACTCTGCCTGTTTAACCCTTGAATTGCTGGATTGCCTTATCATTGCTGAACTATGCCTGTCTGACCACTCTGTCTGTTTACCCTTGAACTGCTGGATTGCCTTATCATTACTGAACTCTACCTGCCTGACCATTCTACTGGTTTACCCCTGAACTGCTTAACCACTGGATTACCTTTGTTGCTAACCTCTGCCTTTTCCTGTCCATTCTCCTGGTTTACCCCTAAACTGCTAAACTGCTGGATCACCTTTGTTGCTGACCTCTGTCTGTTCCTGACTATTCTGCTGGTTTACCCGTGAACTGCTAATCTGCTGGATTGTCTTTCTCTTGTTGCCGTTAAGGACTGCCCTGTCAACCATGAGTACTGCTTACTTCATTTCTTATACTTACTTTGTTCTGGGATATTTCTTTATCCTTCCACTTGATGCCAGTATAAGAAGACTACTGGCCAAGTTTGGTCTGATAGGGAAATATCCTACGAGCATTACATTATACTTGGGCCATGGACCCAAATGAGGTAGTAAGAGCAGTCTCTCTTCAGGGACAGACCCTGGGAACCCACGCCATACACTTGCAGAATGTGGATTCTAAACTAGAGGCTATATCCGCTATGCTCTCTTTACTAGTTGCAGAGAAAAATGCTGCTCCTGTTGTTACTCAGCCGGCTCCTGCTGCTAGTGCTGCAACTTTATCCCCTGTTTTGGAAGTATACCCCGGATACCGTTGCCTGGCAAGTATGATGGTACTACCGACTGTAGGGGTTTTCTCAATCAATGCAGGCAGCACTTCCGCAATGACCCTCACACTTTCCAGTCTCATCAATCAAAGATCACTTTTATTATTTCCTTATTGAAAGACAAGGCCCTAGCCTGGGTCTCTCCCCTTTTGGAACAGAGCGCTCAGCTGCTGAACAATGCAGATGCCTTCCGTATTTGGAACCTCCGGCCACACTTCTGCTGCAGAGTACTCTCTCTTGGATCTCTGCCAGAGCAATAGATCTGTGGCACAATACGCCATCGAGTTTTGCACCTTGGCACATGAGACCAGTTGGGATGGCAGTGCTCTCAAAGCGGCCTTCAGGAGAGGCCTGCATGAGTGCATCAAAAACTAGCTCACTTATCGTGATGGTCCATCTTCCCTGGATGAATTCTTAACACTTTGTATCAGTCTGGATTCTTGCTTTCAGGAGAGACAAGCTGAGAAAGAGAACTCATAGAATCCTACTAGACATGTGCGGTTCGTTTCGGATTAATTCGGAAATTCGGTAAATTCGGTAAATTCGGAGATTCAGATCGATTCGGATTTCCGAATTAAAATACTTCCGAATCTACCGAATGAATCCGAAATAGCTGCCGTATCTCCGAATAAATCCGAATTAGCTCGTTAAGATTCGGCATTTCCCCATAGGAAACAATGGGAGTTTCGGCTGAAAAAAAACTAACACCGCAGCCCCATTGTTTCCTATGGGGAAACACTAAGTCTGCACCTAACACCCTAACATGTACCCCGAGTCTCTAAACACCCCTAATCTAACACTTATTAACCCCTAATCTGCTGCCTCCGCTATCGCTGACACCTGCATTATTTTATTAACCCCTAATCTGCCGACCGAATATCGCCGCCACCTACATTATAGCTATTAACCCCTAATCTGCTGTCCCTAACACCGCCGACCCCTACATTATAGTTATTAACCCCTAATCTGCCCCCCCAACGTCGCCGCAATCTAACTACAAGTATTAACCCCTAATCTGCCGACCCGATATCGCCGCCGCCTACATTATAGCTATTAACCCCTAATCTGCTGTCCCTAACACCGCCGACCCCTACATTATAGTTATTAACCCCTAATCTGCCTCCCCCAACGTCGCCGCAATCTAACTACAAGTATTAACCCCTAATCTGCCGACCCGATATCGCCGCCGCCTACATTATAACTATTAACCCCTAATCTGCTGTCCCTAACACCGCCGACCCCTACATTATAGTTATTAACCCCTAATCTGCCTCCCCCCAACGTCGCCGCAATCTAACTACAAGTATTAACCCCTAATCTGCCGACCGCAAATCGCCGCCACTATAATAAATGTATTAACCCCTAAACCGCCGCACTCCCGCCTCGCAAACACTATAATACATTTTATTAACCCCTAATCTGCCCTCCCTAACATCGCCGCCACCTACCTACAATTATTAACCCCTAATCTCCCGCCCCCATCGTCGCCGCTACTATAATAAGGTTATTAACCCCTAAACCTAAGTCTAACCCTAACCCTAACACCCCCTAACTTAAATATAATTTAAATAAAACGAAATAAGTTTACTATAGTTAAATAAATGAATCCTATTTAAAACTAAAGACTTACCTGTAAAATAAACCCTAAGATAGCTGCAATATAACTAATAGTTACATTGTATCTATTTTAGGATTTATTTTTATTTTACAGGCAACTTTGTATTTATTTTAACTAGGTACAATAGTTATTAAATAGTTAATAACTATTTAATAACTACCTAGCTAAAATAAATACAAATTTACCTGTAAAATAAATCCTAACCTAAGTTACACTAACACCTAACACTACACTATCATTAAATTAACTAAATAAATTAATCATATTTAAAACAAAATACTTACCTGTAAAATAAACCCTAATATAGCTGCAATATAACTAATAGTTACATTGTAGCTATTTTAGCATTTATATTTATTTTACAGACAACTTTGTATTTATTTTAACTAGGTACAAAAGCTATTAAATAGTTATTGACTAATTAATAGCTACCTAGTTAAAATAATTACAAAATTACCTGTAAAATAAATCCTAACCTAAGTTACAATTAAACCTAACACTACACTGTCATTAAATAAATTAACTACAAGTACCTACAATTATCTACAATTAAATAAACTAAAGTACAAAACCCCCCCACTAAATTACAAAAAAAAACAAACACTAAATTACAAAAAATAAAAAAATATTACAAGAATTTTAAACTAATTACACCTAATCTAAGCCCCCTAATAAAATAACAAAGCCCCCCAAAATAAAAAAAAAATGCCCTACCCTATACTAAATTACAAAAGTTAACAGCTCTATTACCTTACCAGCCCTGAACAGGGCCCTTTGCGGGGCATGCCCCAAAGAAAACAGCTCTTTTGCCTGTAAAAAAAAAACACAATCCCCCCCCCCACATTACAACCCACCACCCACATACCCCTACTCTAACCCAAACCCCCCTTAAATAAACCTAACACTACCCCCCTGAAGATCTCCCTACCTTGAGTCGTGTTCACCCAGCCGGGCCGAAGTCTTCATCCGATGGGGCAGAAGAGGACATCCAGACCGGCAGAAGTCTTCATCCAAGCGGGGCAAGAAGAGGTCTTCCATCCATCATACAAGTACCAAAATACAAACAAACACTAAATTACCAAAAATAATAAAATATTACAATAATTTTAAACTAATTACACCTAATCTAAGCCCCCTACTAGCTATTAATATAGCTTCAATATAACTAATAGTTACATTGTAGCTATTTTAGGATTTATATGTATTTTACAGGCAACTTTGTATTTATTTTAACTAGGTACAATAGTTATTAAATAGTTAATAACTATTTAATAACTACCTAGCTAAAATAAATACAAATTTACCTGTAAAATAAATCATAACCTAAGTTACAATTACACCTAACACTACACTATCATTAAATTAACTAAATAAATGAATCCTATATAAAACTAAAGACTTACCTGTAAAATAAACCCTAATATAGCTGCAATCTAACTAATAGTTACATTGTAGCTATTTTAGCATTTATATTTATTGTACAGGCAACTTTGTATTCATTTTAACTAGGTTCAATAGCTATTAAATAGATATTGACTATTTAATAGCTACCTAGTTAAAATAATTACAAAATTACCTGTAAAATAAATCCTAACCTAAGTTACAATTAAACCTAACACTACACTATCATTAAATAAATTAACTACAAGTACCTACAATTAAATGCAATTAAAAAAACTAAACTAAAGTACAAACCCCCCCCCACTAAATTACAAAAAATAAAAAAATATTACAAGAATTTTAAACTAATTACACCTAATCTAAGCCCCCTAATAAAATAACAAAGCCCCCCAAAATAAAAAAAATGCCCTAACCTATACTAAATTACAAAAGTTAACAGCTCTATTACCTTACCAGCCCTGAACAGGGCCCTTTGCGGGGCATGCCCCAAAGAAAACAGCTCTTTTGCCTGTAAAAAAAAAACACAATCCCTCCCCCCACATTACAACCCACCACCCACATACCCCTACTCTAACCCAAACCCCCCTTAAATAAACCTAACACTACCCCCCTGAAGATCTCCCTACCTTGAGTCGTGTTCACCCAGCCGGGCCGAAGTCTTCATCCGATGGGGCAGAAGAGGACATCCAGACTGGCAGAAGTCTTCATCCAAGCGGGGCAAGAAGAGGTCTTCCATCCATCAGAAAAGTACAAAAAAACAAACAAACACTAAATTAGCAAAAATAATAAAATATTACAATAATTTTAAACTAATTACACCTAATCTAAGCCCCCTACTAGCTATTAATATAGCTACAATATAACTAATAGTTACATTGTAGCTATTTTAGGATTTATATTTATTTTACAGGCAACTTTGTATTTATTTTAACTAGGTACAATAGCTATTAAATAGTTAATAACTACCTAGCTAAAATAAATACAAATTTACCTGTAAAATAAACCCTAACCTAAGTTACAATTACACCTAACACTACACTGTCATTAAATTAACTAAATAAATTAATCCTATATAAAACTAAATACTTACCTGTAAAATAAACCCTAATATAGCTACAATATAACTAATAGTTACATTGTAGCTATTTTAGCATTTATATTTATTTTACAGGCAACTTTGTATTTATTTTAACTAGGTACAATAGCTATTAAATAGTTATTGACTAATTAATAGCTACCTAGTTAAAATAATTACAAAATTACCTGTAAAATAAATCCTAACCTAAGTTACTATTAAACCTAACTCTACACTATCATTAAATAAATTAACTACAAGTACCTACAATTAAATACAATGAAATAAACTAAACTAAAGTACAAAAAAAACAAACACTAAATTACAAAAAATAAAAAAAATTACAAGAATTTTAAACTAATTACACCTAATCTAAGCCCCCTAATAAAATAACAAAGCCCCCCAAAATAAAAAAATGCCCTACCCTATACTAAATTACAAAAGTAATCAGCTCTATTACCTTACCAGCCCTTAAAAGGGCCTTTTGCGGGGGCATGCCCCAAAGAAAACAGCTCTTTTGCCTGTAAAAAAAAACACAATACCCCCCCCCCATATTACAACCCACCACCCACATACCCCTACTCTAACCCAAACCCCCCTTAAATAAACCTAACACTACCCCCCTGAAGATCTCTCTACCGTGTCTTCACCCAGCGGGCCGAAGTCTTCATCCGATGGGGCAGAAGAGGACATCCAGACCGGCAGAAGTCTTCATCCAAGCGGGGCAAGAAGAGGTCTTCCATCCATCAGAAGTCTTGATCCAGGCGGCATCTTCTCTGTTCATCCATCCGGAGCGGAGCGGCAGCATCCTGAAGACATCCCACGCAGAGCATCCTCTTCTTTCTTGATCCGACGACTAGGTGACTGTACCTTTAAGTGACGTCATCCAAGATGGCGTCCCTTGAATTCCGATTGGCTGATAGGATTCTATCAGCCAATCGGAATTAAGGTAGGAAAAATCTGATTGGCTGATTTAATCAGCCAATCAGATTCAAGTTCAATCCGATTGGCTGATGGAATCAGCCAATCAGATTGAGCTCGCATTCTATTGGCTGTTCCGATCAGCCAATAGAATGCGAGCTCAATCTGATTGGCTGATTGGATCAGCCAATCGGATTGAACTTGAATCTGATTGGCTGATTGAATCAGCCAATCAGATTTTTCCTACCTTAATTCCGATTGGCTGATAGAATCCTATCAGCCAATCGGAATTCAAGGGACGCCATCTTGGATGACGTCACTTAAAGGTACAGTCACCTAGTCGTCGGATCAAGAAAGAAGAGGATGCTCTGCGTGGGATGTCTTCAGGATGCTGCCGCTCCGCTCCGGATGGATGAACAGAGAAGATGCCGCCTGGATCAAGACTTCTGATGGATGGAAGACCTCTTCTTGCCCCACTTGGATGAAGACTTCTGCCGGTCTGGATGTCCTCTTCTGCCCCATCGGATGAAGACTTCGGCCCGCTGGGTGAAGACACGGTAGAGAGATCTTCAGGGGGGTAGTGTTAGGTTTATTTAAGGGGGGTTTGGGTTAGAGTAGGGGTATGTGGGTGGTGGGTTGTAATGTGGGGGGGGGTATTGTGTTTTTTTTTACAGGCAAAAGAGCTGTTTTCTTTGGGGCATGCCCCGCAAAGGGCCCTGTTCAGGGCTGGTAAGGTAATAGAGCTGATTACTTTTGTAATTTAGTATAGGGTAGGGCATTTTTTTATTTTGGGGGGCTTTGTTATTTTATTAGGGGGCTTAGATTAGGTGTAATTAGTTTAAAATTCTTGTAATTTTTTTTTTTTTTGTAATTTAGTGTTTTTTTTTTTTGTACTTTAGTTTAGTTTATTTCATTGTATTTAATTGTAGGTACTTGTAGTTAATTTATTTAATGACAGTGTAGTGTTAGGTTTAATAGTAACTTAGGTTAGGATTTATTTTACAGGTAATTTTGTAATTATTTTAACTAGGTAGCTATTAATTAGTCAATAACTATTTAATAGCTATTGTACCTAGTTAAAATAAATACAAAGTTGCCTGTAAAATAAATATAAATGCTACAATAGCTACAATGTAACTATTAGTTATATTGCAGCTATCTTAGGGTTTATTTTACAGGTAAGTATTTAGTTTTATATAGGATTAATTTATTTAGTTAATTTAATGACAGTGTAGTGTTAGGTGTAATTGTAACTTAGGTTAGGGTTTATTTTACAGGTAAATTTGTATTTATTTTAGCTAGGTAGTTATTAACTATTTAATAGCTATTGTACCTAGTTAAAATAAATACAAAGTTGCCTGTAAAATAAATATAAATCCTAAAATAGCTACAATGTAACTATTAGTTATATTGTAGCTATATTAATAGCTAGTAGGGGGCTTAGATTAGGTGTAATTAGTTTAAAATTATTGTAATATTTTATTATTTTTGCTAATTTAGTGTTTGTTTGTTTTTTTGTACTTTTCTGATGGATGGAAGACCTCTTCTTGCCCCGCTTGGATGAAGACTTCTGCCAGTCTGGATGTCCTCTTCTGCCCCATCGGATGAAGACTTCGGCCCTGCTGGGTGAACACGACTCAAGGTAGGGAGATCTTCAGGGGGGTAGTGTTAGGTTTATTTAAGGGGGGTTTGGGTTAGAGTAGGGGTATGTGGGTGGTGGGTTGTAATGTGGGGGGGGGGATTGTGTTTTTTTTTACAGGCAAAAGAGCTGTTTTCTTTGGGGCATGCCCCGCAAAAGGCCCTGTTCAGGGCTGGTAAGGTAATAGAGCTGTTAACTTTTGTAATTTAGTATAGGGTAGGGCATTTTTTTTATTTTGGGGGGCTTTGTTATTTTATTAGGGGGCTTAGATTAGGTGTAATTAGTTTAAAATTCTTGTAATATTTTTTTATTTTTTGTAATTTAGTGGGGGGGGGTTGTACTTTAGTTTAGTTTTTTAATTGTATTTAATTGTAGGTACTTGTAGTTAATTTATTTAATGATAGTGTAGTGTTAGGTTTAATTGTAACTTAGGTTAGGATTTATTTTACAGGTAATTTTGTAATTATTTTAACTAGGTAGCTATTAAACAGTAAATATCTATTTAATAGCTATTGTACCTAGTTAAAATAAATACAAAGTTGCCTGTACAATAAATATAAATGCTAAAATAGCTACAATGTAACTATTAGTTATATTGCAGCTATATTAGGGTTTATTTTACAGGTAAGTCTTTAGTTTTATATAGGATTCATTTATTTAGTTAATTTAATGATAGTGTAGTGTTAGGTGTAATTGTAACTTAGGTTATGATTTATTTTACAGGTAAATTTGTATTTATTTTAGCTAGGTAGTTATTAAATAGTTATTAACTATTTAATAGCTATTGTACCTAGTTAAAATAAATACAAAGTTGCCTGTAAAATAAATATAAATCCTAAAATAGCTACAATGTAACTATTAGTTATATTGAAGCTATATTAATAGCTAGTAGGGGGCTTAGATTAGGTGTAATTAGTTTAAAATTATTGTAATATTTTATTATTTTTTGTAATTTAGTGTTTGTTTGTATTTTGGTACTTGTATGATGGATGGAAGACCTCTTCTTGCCCCGCTTGGATGAAGACTTCTGCCGGTCTGGATGTCCTCTTCTGCCCCATCGGATGAAGACTTCGGCCCGGCTGGGTGAACACGACTCAAGGTAGGGAGATCTTCAGGGGGGTAGTGTTAGGTTTATTTAAGGGGGGTTTGGGTTAGAGTAGGGGTATGTGGGTGGTGGGTTGTAATGTGGGGGGGGGATTGTGTTTTTTTTTTAACAGGCAAAAGAGCTGTTTTCTTTGGGGCATGCCCCGCAAAGGGCCCTGTTCAGGGCTGGTAAGGTAATAGAGCTGTTAACTTTTGTAATTTAGTATAGGGTAGGGCATTTTTTTATTTTGGGGGGCTTTGTTATTTTATTAGGGGGCTTAGATTAGGTGTAATTAGTTTAAAATTCTTGTAATATTTTTTTATTTTTTGTAATTTAGTGTTTGTTTTTTTTTGTAATTTAGTGGGGGGGTTTTGTACTTTAGTTTATTTAATTGTAGATAATTGTAGGTACTTGTAGTTAATTTATTTAATGACAGTGTAGTGTTAGGTTTAATTGTAACTTAGGTTAGGATTTATTTTACAGGTAATTTTGTAATTATTTTAACTAGGTAGCTATTAATTAGTCAATAACTATTTAATAGCTTTTGTACCTAGTTAAAATAAATACAAAGTTGCCTGTAAAATAAATATAAATGCTAAAATAGCTACAATGTAACTATTAGTTATATTGCAGCTATATTAGGGTTTATTTTACAGGTAAGTATTTTGTTTTAAATATGATTAATTTATTTAGTTAATTTAATGATAGTGTAGTGTTAGGTGTTAGTGTAACTTAGGTTAGGATTTATTTTACAGGTAAATTTGTATTTATTTTAGCTAGATAGTTATTAAATAGTTAATAACTATTTAATAACTATTGTACCTAGTTAAAATAAATACAAAGTTGCCTGTAAAATAAAAATAAATCCTAAAATAGCTACAATGTAACTATTAGTTATATTGCAGCTATCTTAGGGTTTATTTTACAGGTAAGTCTTTAGTTTTAAATAGGATTCATTTATTTAACTATAGTAAACTTATTTCGTTTTATTTAAATTATATTTAAGTTAGGGGGTGTTAGTGTTAGGGTTAGATTTAGGTTTAGGGGTTAATAACCTTATTATAGTAGCGGCGACGATGGGGGCGGGAGATTAGGGGTTAATAATTGTAGGTAGGTGGCGGCGATGTTAGGGAGGGCAGATTAGGGGTTAATAAAATGTATTATAGTGTTTGCGAGGCGGGAGTGCGGCGGTTTAGGGGTTAATACATTTATTATAGTGGCGGCGATTTGCGGTCGGCAGATTAGGGGTTAATACTTGTAGTTAGATTGCGGCGACGTTGGGGGGAGGCAGATTAGGGGTTAATAACTATAATGTAGGGGTCGGCGGTGTTAGGGACAGCAGATTAGGGGTTAATAGCTATAATGTAGGCGGCGGCGATATCGGGTCGGCAGATTAGGGGTTAATACTTGTAGTTAGATTGCGGCGACGTTGGGGGAGGCAGATTAGGGGTTAATAACTATAATGTAGGGGTCGGCGGTGTTAGGGACAGCAGATTAGGGGTTAATAGCTATAATGTAGGCGGCGGCGATATTGGGTCGGCAGATTAGGGGTTAATACTTGTAGTTAGATTGCGGCGACGTTGGGGGGGGCAGATTAGGGGTTAATAACTATAATGTAGGGGTCGGCGGTGTTAGGGACAGCAGATTAGGGGTTAATAGCTATAATGTAGGTGGCGGCGATATCGGGTCGGCAGATTAGGGGTTAATACTTATAGTTAGATTGTGGGGGGGCCTCGGTTTAGTGTTTCATAGGTAGTTTATGGGTGTTAGTGACTTAGTGTACTAAATGGGTGTTAGTGTACTAAAAACATACCGAATTTCGGAACGGAATAGAACCGAATTCAGCCGAATCCGAATAAATCCGAAACGAATTTATTCGGATCCGAATAAATCCGAAACGAATTTATTCAAATTTTGCCGAATCAGATTCGATCCGAAACGAAATTCTAAAAGTCCGAATCGATCCGAACCGAAAACGAACCGAATTTTTTAGCGGTGCACATGTCTAAATCCTACCCTCTCGTCTTCCTACTCATCCAGTCTCTAGACTATCTCCTACCCCTTCAGCATCTCCAGTTACCTCTGTAGAGGAACCCATGGATCTTTCTTCCCTTAAGCCCTCTGAATCTGAAAGACAGAAAAGGAGATTGAGAATGTGTTTCTATTGTGGTTCTAATTCACACCAACTCAAAAATTGTGATTTACTGCTGGGAAAAGCCAGTGCTTAGAGGATAAAAGTTTGGTACCTCTAAGCATGGCCACTGCTAATTCCCCCCACCCTTCTTGGATCCTGGTACCCGTTACCCTTACCTTTCTTCAGAATTCTGTCCATGCTCAAGCCTTTATTGATTCAGGGGCAGCTGGAAATTTTCTAGATCACCATTTCATGATTCATGCAGGGTTGCCTCTTCAGAAGAAGGAAAAATGTGTTAAAATAACTACTCTGGATTGCACTCCCCTTGGATCAGTGTTAATTCATTTTGAATCAGCACCCCTAACCATGACTGTGGGTGTCCTTCATACCGAACAATTGCAGTTCGATCTCATTCATTCTCCTGCACAACCAGTTATCCTTGGTCTTCCTTGGCTATGTAAACACAATCCACAATTTGACTAGACTGAGGGACAGTTGGCCTCCTGGGGTAAATCCTGTTTTCACTCCTGCCTGGCTAAGGTTACTCCACTGCATCACATCCCTATAGCCAGCCTTCGGACCCCTTCTAATCTTCCCTCAGTATACACAGAATTTATGGATGTCTTTGAAAAGAAAGCAGCTGATGTGCTGCCACCCCACCGTCCTTACGACTGCAAAATAGTCCTCTTTCCTGGAGCCCCACTTCCTAAAGGCAGGACTTATCCATTCTCCAAAGCTAAAATCAAGGCCATGAAGGAATATATTCAATCCAAGAAAACATAGTTAAAGGCTTTATTCGCCCTTCCTCCTCTCCTGCCGGGGCTGGCTTTTTTTTTGTCATTAAAAAGTATGGTGGTTTTAGACCCTGTATTGACTACAGAGCCCTAAACAACATTACTATCAAGAATCGTTATCCTATTCCTTTGAATTATATGATTCACTCTAGAATGCTTGCAACTTTACAAAGTTGGTCCTATGCGGGGCATACAATCTCATTAGTATCTTCCCGGGACACGAATGGAAGACTGCCTTCAACATGAGATCAGGTCATTACGAATACCTCATAATGCCTTTTGGGCTGTGTAATGCCCCTGCTGTCTTCCAAGCATTCATCAATGATGTCTTCCGTGACCTCCTTAATTGCACTGTCATCGTCTATTTGAATGACATCCTCATATTCTCATCCACACTTGAGGAACATCATGAGCATGTAAAACAGGTACTTCTTCACCTCAGAAATAATTCACTGGTAGCCAAACTGGAAAAGTTTGAGTTTGATCAAGTTCTGATCCTGACGTGCAGTTCACTTTAAAGGTTGATGCCTCCGAGATAGGAGCTGGTGCAGTCTTAACCCAAAGTGACCCTTTAACCTCCAAGTTGCACCCTGTAGCCTTTTTTCCAAATGGTTTACTCCTGCAGAGAGGAATTACGATGTGGATAATCGTGAACTCATAGCCATTAAGATGGCCCTGACTGAATGGCGCTATTGGCTAGAGGGTACCGCCAACCCTATTCAAATTCTTACTGGCCACAAGAATCTGACGTACCTAGAGACTGCTTATCATCACAATCCTCAACTGGCCAGATGGGCCCTATTCTTTACTCATTTTAACTTTATATTCTCTTACCTTCCTGGGACCAAGAATAAAAAGGCTGATGCCCTTTCCCATCAGTTTCCTCAGTCTAGTGACTCTTCTGAAGCTCTTATTGAACACATCATACCTCCAAAGACTACAACGTAACCAGTCAAGAAAACCTTATGAAGTCCCTGCAGCTCCTGAGATCTTTTATGTTCCCCCAAACCTTCGCTCTCCTGTGCTATCGTGGGTTGATGATAGCAAGCTGTCAGGTCATCCTAGTTTCACAAGAACCTTTAAACTCCTTTCTCAACACGTGTGGTGGCCTACCATGAAGTCGGACTCTCAGGATTATGTCAAGGCTTGTCAGACTTGTTGTCATGAACTCCTCAGTTCCACCTTAACTTATGTTACTACATCTCACATACCACCTTAAGAATCAATTATCTGGCTCACTTTTCCTTTAAAAGCTTTCCATTTCCCATACACCTTTGCTGGTTTATTGAAGGTTGATACCCACTCACTCTCCAGCCTTTCTTGTTACTTGTCTAAAACAGAGTATCACTTGTTCTGTGATTAGCTCTGTCTCCTTCAACTGAAGCTACTTCTCATCTAAAGCAGAAGTCACCTGTTGCAACTGCAGCACGCACGCCGCTCTAACAACTTCCAGCTTAACAGACACAGGCCGCAATCTGCAGAGAGGATCAGAGAAGCTGCACGCACACAGCTGCTAGAGCCAGGTTCCGTATACAAGTGTTAGCATTGCCGTTAAGACTGTGAACTTATCTTTACCGTATGGTGTAATGTTTAACAGCACAGCAAGCTGATACAGTATTCTTAACACTGTTTACAAATCTTTACTGCAAGGTGTATTATTTAAAGGCCCAGCAAGCTGAAACAGTAAACTTAACACTGTGAACTTATCTTTACCACAAGGTGTATTATTTAAAGGGCCAGCAAGCTGAAACAGTAAACTTAACACTGTGAACTTATCTTTACCACAAGGTGTATTATTTAAAGGGCCAGCAAGCTGAAACATTATACTCCACACTGTGAACTTATCTTTACCGGAAGGTGTATTATTTAAAGGCACAGTATTACCTTAAAGGGGACCTCACTTATCTGTCACAAACCTATATAAACTGCTACTTATTATCTAAAAGTTTACATAGTACAAACTTATCTCTGGACCCAGATATAATTCACCTGATCTTACTACTTATAATTTTGAGGTGAATATTCCGGGCTACATTAATCCAGGTGATTAAGACTCTGTCTCCTCACTAGCAGACAGACTTAATCACATGATACATACAAACTATTTACCAGAGAATACTCATAATCAGACTAAAGAAACAGCAATTGAATTGCTGATCATTACACTTGTGCTGTTAATAAGACCCCCCATTTCCTACCTCATGACCTACTTCAACCATTGTCCATACCTAAACAATCATGGACACACATAGCCATGGATTTTGTTGTAGATCTCCCTCCTTCTGACCATCATACAGTCATCTGGGTTGTGGTGGATCGCTTCTCCAAACTTGCTCATTTTGTACCTTCACCTTAGTTACCTACAGCCCAAGAATTGTCCACTCTTTTTCTGTTACACGTGGTACAGCTCTATGGTATACCCATGAACATCATCTCTCACAGAGGCCCTCAATTTATTTTTAGAAGCTTTGGAAAATTGCTTGGAACCACTGTTTCTTTGTCCTCTGGTTATCACCCCCAGACTAATGGGCAGATGGAAAGGACCAATCAGGATCTTGAAGCTTATCTCAGAGCTTATGTCAATTCCCAGCATACCAAATGGTCTGGCTTGTTACCCCTAGCTGAACTGACAAAGAACACTCATTTGCAATCTTCTCTACAATGCTCTACTTTCCAGGCTGCAGCTGGTAATCAACCTCATGTTTTTCCTCTTTCTGCTCAATCCACAGGAGTTCCTGCTGAAGAGCATCGCTTCACTGACATCACCACCCATTAGCAACGAATACGCTCTCAGTTACACTCTACCATCTCCAGATACAAGAGGTTTGCCGATCATCATCGAGCTCATATTCATGCCTTTTCTGCAGGTGATCCTGTCTGGGTCTCTACCCGACATATCCGCTTACGTCAACCTTGTCCCAAATTAGGACCTCGGTACATTGGTCCTTATAAAGTCCTCAAGAGGCTTTCTCTTGTTGCCTACAGAGTGGCTTTGCCTAAGACCTTGCACATTCACCCAGTCTTTCACATCTCTCTGCTCAACCCCTACATCACGAGTAAATATATTCAACTCAGACATCCTCCTTCTCCACTCATGATTCAAGGGGAACCGGAGTATGAGGTTGCTAGGATCATGGACTCCAGAATTAAACGTAGGCAGCTCCAATACCTCGTTCACTGGAAGGGTTACTCTGTAGCGGATCGTTCCTGGGTCCCTGCCCGTGATGTGCATGCTCCATCTTTGGTCTCCAAATTCCATTCTGCTCATCCTTTGAAACCGACTCTGATTCCCGGAGGGAGCCCTTGAGTGGGGGGGCTATGTTTCACTGCTCCTCCATGATCATAGCCATTGCTATGATCGTGGCGTGACTAGCAGCTCCGTGAGCATGGCCATTGCCATGGTCATGATGGTTGTTATGGGCGCCTGTTTTACCACTCTGCCTGTTTACTCTTTTATTGCTGGATTGCCTTATCATTACTGAACTCTGCCTGCCTGACCATTCTATTGGCTTACCCCTGAACTGCTAAACAACTGAATTATCTTTGTTTCTGGCCTCTGCCTGTTGCTGGCCATTCTCCTGGTTTACCCCTAAACTGCTAAACTGCTGGATTACCTTTGTTGCTGACCTCTGCCTGTTCCTGACTATTCTGCTGGTTTACCCCTGAACTGCTAATCTGCTGGATTGCCTTTCTCTTGTTGTTGTTAAGGACTGCCCTGTCTACCGCGAGTATTGCTTACCTCATTTCTTATACTTACTTTGTTCTGGGATATTTCCTTATTCTTACACTTGAGGCCGGGATAAGAAGACTAGTGGCCAAGTTTGGTCTGATAGGGAAATATCCCAGGAGCATTACAATTGGTAGTTTATTGTTAGCTTAAGGGGTGTTTTTATTTTGGGGTGGCTTTTTTGTTTTTATAGGGGTATTAGATTAGGTTTAATTTTTTATTTTGGATAATTTTGTTTATTATTTTTTGTAATCTTAGATTTTTTTTATTTTTCGTAATTTTATACTTTGTTATTTTTTGTAATTTAGGATTTTTTATTTTTGCTATATTTTTTTTTTAAATAGTAATATTAGGTTTATTTATAGTTTAAGCTTAGTTTTTTTTTATTTCACAGGTAAGTTTTTATTTATTTATTTGAAAGTAGTTATATTGTAACTTTAATTTAACGTTAGGGGATGTTAGGTTTAGTGTATAATTGTTCAATATAGGTAGTCACAATTTTTTTGAGCATTTGCGATGCAGGTGGGTGGCGGATTAAGGGTTAATAGGTTTAATGTAGTGTTGGCGATGCAGGTGGGCGGCGGATTAGAGGTTAATAGGTTTATTGTAGTGTTGGCGATGCGGGTTGGTGGCGGATTAGAGGTTAATAGGTTTATTTAGTGTCGGCGATGCAGGTGGGCAGCGGATTAGGGGTTAATAGGTTTATTTAGTGATAGCGATGTCGGGAGTGGTGGTTTAGGGGTCAATATTTTTTTTAGTGTTGGCGATGTTGGGGGATGGCAGATTAGGGGTATTTAGACTAGGGGTATATGTTAGGGTGTTAGATTTATTACAAACTTTCTTGTCTCCATAGACATCAAGGGGGAATGCGTTATAGCAATCGCTATTACGTAATCACAGGTGTTAGTTTTTTTCTAACAATTTTTCTCCATTGATGTTTATGGGGGGATACGTGTACGAGCACGTCAAGTCAGGCCTTGGCTTTTGTGCGGTACAGAGCTTAACGCACCATATCGCACAACACAAGAAGGTTTTTTTTGTAACTTGTAATGGCAGCGCTATGGAAAGAGTGGTACTGCTAAACTGTTAGCGTTATTTACGCACCGGGTTTAGCACACAAATTGTAATCTAGGTCATATTGTATTGTACTCGAGCAGTGTTAGCACACAATAGCACTAATATTTTTTAGCATTCCTTGAAATCTAGGCCATAGTGTTTAATGTCCCTTTAATATCTTCTAGAGGCTGTTTTTTTAGAGACAGCAGCTGTACAAGAGTTTCAAACGACTCTTGCAGACGCAATGAACTCTTTTACCTTTACTATCTATCATCTTTATAAATTCTACAAAATAGAGACATTATAGTCCAAATTGCACTTGATTTTATACTTTATGTATAAACCTCTAAAATAAGTAAGTGCCTCAATGCTGAGAAAACCCATTTGGAAAAATAAGACCTTGTTATTAGATTTCTTTTTTATTTGGAAAATGATCTCTTGGTGTAGAATCGTATAATTACTATAATGATCCAAAGAAGAAAATCTAGCTTCAGGGGATTATCAGGGAAATGGAAACCAGAAAGCTTCACAACAATAACGCAAACAGCGGTTTGATACAACACATCAGCCTCATACTGTGTGTTCCACTATGACTGTCCCTCGCACGGACTATAGGGATAATCTCTTTCACCCTATGTAGCAGTAACACAAGAACATATTTTCTGCCACTGAATAAAAGAACATATTTTCTCCTTATGAGAAAACTGTCTGCAATAAAGATTTTAGTTCAAATATTCAAAAAATGTAGGATCAGATTACAAGTGGATCATTGATTAACGCACCCCCTTGAGCGTTAATTGCGCTAGAATTCATATTCAGAATTTTTCATTGTTCCTAATGTAAACCGCACATCGCTGACACTAACTCTAAGTCTAAATAATTAAATAAAGCTATTCACTCCTAAACCACCATTCCCCGACATCACCGACACTAACAAAACCCATTAACCCCTAAACTGCACTTCCCCGACATCGCCGACACTAACTAAATCACTAAATAAAGCTATTAACCCCTGAACCGCCAATCTCCGACATCACCAACACTAACCAAACCTATTAACCCCTAATCCGCCATTCCGAAACATCGCTGACACTAACGAAACCTATTAACCCCTAAACCGCAATTCCCAACATCATCAACACTACCTAAACCTATTAACCCCTAAACCGCACCCCCCCATACCGCCAACACTAACTAAACCTGTTAACCCCTAAACCGCAGCTCCCTGACATCCCCGACACTAACTAAACTGCTGTTATCAAACATCGCTGATACTAACTAAACCTTTTTTTATCTCTAAACCACCGTTACCAAACATCGCCGACACTAACTAAACCTATTAAGCCCTAAACCGCCATTCCCAAACATCCCCAAAACTAACTAAACTAACCTATTAAACCCTAAACCGCCGGCCCCTACATCGCAACAACCTAAATTAAACTATATTAACCCCTAACCCTAAACCTAACCGTAACCCTAAACCTAACCCTAACCCTCCCTAACTTTAACATAATTAAAAAAGAGCTAAATTAAAGTTGCAATTATTAGCTAAAAAATATTTTAAAACTAAATACAAACTTACCTGTAAAATAAAACAAACCTAAGCTAGCTACAATATAACTAATAGTTTTATTGTAGCTAGCTTAGGTTTTACTTTTATTTCACTTTTATCTCACAGGTAAGATTGTATTTATTTTAACTAGGTAGACTAATTAGTAAATAGTTAAAATAAATACAAACTTACCTGTGAAATTGAAATAAAACCTAAACTGCCTTACACTAAAACCTAACATTACAACAACAAAAAAACAACATTACAAAAATAAAAAAAACTACCATTTCAAAAAATAAAAAACACAAACTTTACAACAACAAAAAAACTACCATTACAAAGAATAACAAACGAAATTAGCCAAAACAATAAAAAGTATTCCTATTCTAATACCCGTTTAAAAAAAAAAAAAAAAAGAACCCCCTAATCTATAATAAACTACCAAGGGCCCTTAAAAGGGCTTTTTGTAGGCCCTTAAATGGGCCTTTTGTAAGGCATTGCCCTAAAGTTAACAGCTCTTTTGCTAAAAAGGAAAATCAAGCACCCCATAACAGTATACAAACCCCCACCCCACAAACCCACAAAATAAATATAACATTGGTAAACCTAATCTACCCATGGCTCTGAAAAAGGCATTTGTATGGGCATTGCCCTTAAACGGGCATTTAGTTATTTTACTACCCATTCAAAATAAAAAATGGAAATAAAAACATTACACAAAATAACAAACAAATTATTCAAAATAATAAAAATTATTCCTATTCTAAACCATTTTAAACAAAACACCCCAAAATAAAAGAACTCTAATCTATAATAAACTACCAATAGCCCCTAAAAGGCCCTTTTGTAAGGCATTGCCCTAAACTTAACAGATCTTTTGCTACAATATAAAACAACCACCCCCCTCTAACATTACAAACCCCCACCCAACTCAGTGGGATAAAGCCGGACTTCAGCAACTGTGAGTACCTAAAGAGGGGTCAGTGTTAGTTTTTTTTAATGTTTTTTGGGATTTTTTTTTTTTTAGATTAGGGCTATTGGGCAATCTTAAAAGAGCTGAATGCCCTTTTAAAGGCAATACCCATACAAATGCCCTTTTAAAGGCAATATCCATACAAATGCCCTTTTAAAGGCAATACCCATACAAATGCCCTTTTAAAGGCAATACCCATACAAATGCCCTTTTAAAGGCAATACCCATACAAATGCCCTTTTCAGGGCAATGGTTAGCTTAGGTTTTATTAGTTAGGTTTTTTATTTTGTGGGTTTGGGGTGGGAGTTTGTAATGTTAGGGGGTGTTTGTTTTTATTTTGTGGGTTTGGGGTGGGGGTTTGTAATGTTAGGGGGTGTTTGTTTCTATTTTGTAGCAAAAGAGCTGATTTCTTTAGGGCAATGCCCTACAAAAGGCCCTTTTATGGGCTATTGGTAGTTTTTTATAGGTTAGGGTTCTTTTATTTTGGGGTGTTTTTTTTTTAAACGGTTTAGAATAGGAATCATTTTTATTATTTTAAAAAAATTGTTTGTTATTTTGTGTAATGTTTTTTTTCTTTTTTGAATGTTTTTTTTTTTTTTAGAATAGCCATTTTTTATTTTTAATGGGCATTTAAAGAGCTGAATGCCATTTTTAGGGCAATGGGTAGATTAGGTTTACCAACTTTATTTTTATTTTGTGGGTTAGCACCGCATTTCCCCATAGGAATCAATGGGGAGAGCCGGCTGAAAAAATTCTAACACCTGCAAAAAAGCAGCGTATATCTCACTAACGCAACCCTTATTGATTCCTATGGGGAAATAAAAGTTATGTCTACACCTAACACCCTAACATGAACCCCGAGTCTAAACACCCCTAATCTTACACTTATTAACCCATAATCTGCCGCCCCTGACATCGCTGACACCTACATTATAATTATTAACACCTAATCTGCTGCCCCAACATCGCCGAACCCTACATTATATTTATTAACCCCTACTCTGCCGCTCCCAATGTCGCCAAAACCTACCTACACTTATTAACCCATAATCTGCCGCCCCCAACGTCGTCGCCACTATAATAAACATATTAACCCCTAAACCACCGAACTCCCGCCTTACAAACATTAGTTAAATATTATTAACCCCTAATCTGCCGGCCCTAACATCGCCGCCACCTGCCTACATTTATTAACCCCTAATCTGCCGCCCCCAATGTCGCCGCCACTATATTAAAGTTATTAACCCCTAAACCTAACACCCCCTAACTTAAATATAATTTAAAGAAATCAAAATAAATATTCCTATCATTAACTAAATTATTCCTATTTAAAACTAATACTTACCTATAAAATAAACCCTAAGCTAGCTACAATATAACTAATAGTTACATTGTAGCTATCTTAGGATTTATTTTTATTTTACAGGCAACTTTGTATTTATTTTAACTAGGTAGAATAGTTACCAAATAGTTATTAACTATTTAATAACAACCTAGCTAAAATAAGTACAAAAGTACCTGTAAAATAAAACCTAACCTAAGTTACAATTACACCTAACACTGCACTATAATTAAATGAATTCCCTAAATTAAATACAATTAAATAAAATTAGCCAAAGTACCAAAAAAACCCCACTAAATTACAGAAAATAATACAAGATTTTTAAACTAATTACACCTAATCTAATCCCCTTAACAAAATTAAAAAGCCCCCCCCCAAAATAAAAAAAGCTCTACCCTACACTAAATTACAAATAGCCCTTAAAAGGGCCTTTTGCGGGGCATTGCCCCAAAGTAATCAGCTCTTTTACCTGTAAAAAAAATTACAAATCCCCCCCAACATTAAAACCCACCACCCACACAACCAACCCTACACTAAAACCCACCCAATACCCCCTTAAAAAAACCTAACACTAACCCCTTGAAGATCACCTTACCAGGAGAAGTCTTCATCCAACTGGGCCGAAGTCCTCAACGAAGCCGGGAAAAGTCTTCATCAAAGCTGGGTGAAGTGGTCCTCCAGACGGGCAGAAGTCTTCATCCAGACGGCATCTTCTATCTTCATCCAACCGGCGCAGAGCGGGTCAATCTTCAAGACATCCAACGTGGAGCATCCTCTTCATCCGATGGCTAACACTGAATGAAGGTTCCTTTAAATGACGTCATCCAAGATGGCGTCCCTTCAATTCCAATTGGCTGATAGAATTCTATCAGCCAATCGGAAGTAAGGTAGAAAAAATGCTATTGGCTGATGCAATCAACCAATAGGATTGAGCTGGCATTCTATTGGCTGATTGTCTTGAAGATATCTTGAAGATGGACGCGCTCCGCGCCAGATGGATGAAGATAGAAGATGCCGTCTGGATGAAGACTTCTTTTCCAGTCTAGATGACCACTTTGCCCGGCTTGGATGAAAACTTCTCCCGGCTTCGTTGAGGACTTCGGCTAGGGGTGGTAAAGATCTTATAATTCTTAAGGCTTCTAAGAAACATACCAAGAATTACTTATCCCATATGCAAAAAGAAGCATTAAAATCGTTAGAATCCAATAAAACTTTGGTCATACGCCAGGCAGACAATGGTGGGTCTGTCGTGGTCATGGATAGGAGTGATTAAGTTTCTGAAGCCCTAAGAAAGCTGTGCAATCCAAATGATTATGAGGTACTACCTAGGGATCCCACAACAAAGTATAGGAAGGAACTCCTGGATCAGAAAACTGCAGAATATCTGGATGTGAAGTGTCCTAAAATACCATGGTTCCACCACCTTCCAAAGTTCCACAAGTCCGTTACCAATGTCCAGGGTAGACCTATAGTCAGTGGAGTTGATTCTTTGCTTGAACACATTTCACAATGGCTTGATTCCATTCTTCAGCCTCTGGTTTTCTCTTTACCCTCCTTTATTCAGGACACTAAACATGTTTTGAATTTGATTAGTCAAGTGAAATGGGAAAAGGGGTCTATATGTCTTACTATAGATGCTGTTGCATTGTATTCCTCCATTCCACACACGGAGGGTATAAAAGCGATTGAATTCTTTTTGTATAATTCTACAAATTATACGGCTGATTTTCAAGTATACATTGTCAGGATTGTCAAGTTTTTGCTCACTCACAATTTCTTCAGGTTCGAGGATTGTTTCTATCTCCAGAGATGTGGCACGGCTATGGGGGCTAAATTTGCCCCCTCCTACGCCAACTTGTATCTAGGTTGGTGGGAGATGGTGCACATCTTTGGAGATAGAAACCCCTATAAGTCCAGCATAAATTTTTACAAACGGTTCATAGATGATTTGTTGTTGATTTAGATAGGTCCCATGGACCTGATACACCATTTTGTTGATTTTTTTAAATAATAATCAACTAGGTCTAAAATTCACCTATGAATATAATGTTAACAGGATAAATTATTTAGATTTGACACTTACAGGGGGGAAAAATTGTAAAGTCATTATGGGGGTATATAGAAAGCCCATCTCTGGAAACATGTTGTTACATGGTTCCAGTTGCCACCATGGACATATTTCATTTGCAGTGGCTAAGGGTCAATATAGCAGAATCAGGAGAAACTGTAGTGAGCAATGTGAATCAAGAGAAACTTTCCTCAAAGACAAAAAAATGTTAGAGGGGATAGATTTGAGGGTACTAGTTTTATAACCACGTACAGTGCTCAGTATTCTGGTATCTGTAACATTGTAAAAAAAACATGTTTCTATCCTGGCAGCAGATGATGCATTGCATTTACCTGTTTCTAAGGGTATAAGGTGTTCATATAGAAAGTATCGTACCCTTGCATCTATCCTTTCTCCCACCCAATTGAAACAATCCACGGAAGAATCCAGCTAATTACCTTTTTAAGCTGTGTTTACAGCGTAGCACCTTATGGCTATGGTTATGGCGTCCAGCCAAAACACGTAAGCTGGTGTGCTATGCTCATTCCACAACTGTTTGCTCCTGAAATTTTAATTCTTATCCAATAAATTGAAGTTTTATTTTGTCGCAAGCCTCCTTTTCCTTTCTTCTTTCTACTGTATATGCTTATATACATATATATTTATTTGTTAATATGGGTATATACACATATTAATACATAAAAAACAGCATATATTTACATTTGCTGCCCATCGCTGCGCTACTTACCCCGTGTGCTCCATTGGAGCCTATGGAAGCGCGCTCTCATAAGCGCAATGCTTCCTAGCAATGCGAGCATCAGGTTGCATTCACATTGCTCTCAGTGTGGAATATTAGCGTTGAGCTGGTATTGCTCAGTAGAGCGCTAATATCACTTTCTCAAAAGCAATTTTTAGTGCTCCACCTGTAATCTGGCCCTAAATTCAAAATGTGTTTGTTCTGTGCAATCTACAACATATTAACCATTATGGATTTGCCTTCAGTCAATTCGGCCACAAACAAATGGGAAGATGGAGGTCACCAGTGGTATTTGGCTCTGTGCAAATCCAGATGGTTGTGTGTTGCACTTTCTGAAAAGAGCCAAATTCTGCTGGTGGCCTCCATCTTCCTCATTTGCTTGAGGCCAAATTGACCAAATGCACATCCCTAATAATCTTATAGCTTTCCATCTTCTTAATCTTTACCTTAGTTAAAGCATAAACTCACAAAGACTAGAAAACAATATAGAAGTGTATTAATATCACATATAGGTCACAGAGTCAGAATAGCAATGGATAAAAACAGAGTCTCAACAACTTAGCCAGTCTACTCTATATTAGTCTATAACCGTGCCCACTTTACATGAGACTTAATAAACTGACCCCAAGTATACAGCACTACAGTTTTTCAAGCTGGGACCTTTACCTGCCTGCAAAATAATAAATGGAACCCATAGACATGACTGGTCTCCAAACACAAACACACTTATTCTTGAAAATACATTAAACACTTTGGGGCCGTATTTTGAAGCTCCGAATGGAGCTTGATGCCCCTGTTTCCGAGCGAGCCTTCAGGCACGCTGGAGACAGCTGTTATGAAGCAGCTGTCTAAAGGCCGCTGCTTCATAACTTGTCCGCCTGCTCTGAGGCTGCGGACATCAATCCGCCCGATCCTTTACGATCGGGCTGATTGACACCAGCTGCTAGCGGCCGATTGGCTGTGAATCTGCAGGGGGCGGCATTGCACAAGCAGTTCACAAGAACTGCTCATGCAATGATAAATGCCAACAGTGTATGCTGTCTGCATTTATCGATGTGCGGCGCACATGATGCACTACATCGTATCATGTCCACTTGCACTTTCATAAATCTGCCCCTTTGAGATGGTAATATAAAATTATAAATCATATATATAAGAAAAAACTCTGCAATACACTTCCATTATTAATTTTGTCCCCCTTTTCAGCAATTCCATTCTGAAATTGTGAACTTTTTAGTTCCTGTTAGAGTGGCTGCCCACTCTAGTGGCCTATTTATAACTGTCCCTAATTGGCCACAGCAGAGAAGGTAGCCTAAGTTACAACTTGTCAGCTCCCATTGTTTTATAGACACTAAAGCTATTCACTTATTTTGTCAATATTTAAACAGCTAATGCAACTTTAATGTCTCTTTAACTACTTCAGACATACAGCAAGGAAATATTTTACATTCCAAATATTCATTCAAATTCTTGAAATTTAAAGGACCAAAAATTTTCTTTGATTTGCTTATCTTCTGTACCATGTGACAGCCTTCAGTCAATCACAGACTCATATACTTATACACTGTGATCTCCTGCACATGAGTGGTTGGTGCCTCAGAAAGTGTGCATTTAAAAAGAATGTGCACGATTTGATAATTAAAGTAAATTGGAAAACCTATTAAAACTGCATGCTCTATCTAAATCATGTAAGATTAATTGTGGTTTTAGTGTTCATTTGAGTATTCTCACACCCTGTGACAGAAGCAGAGTGCATTCACATATTAGTGATATCGTTGTCTTCTTGACAAGCCATAGGCCTCTATTTATCAAGCTCTAACCGCAAATACGCGAATATTCGGTAGCATATTTGTGGCGAGCCTGATTCGCCTTAGTTATCAAAGGCTACAGACTGGCAAAAGTAGAATTTTGTGACGTAACATACGATCTGCCAGACTCAGTCCGACACAGATCGACGGTTACGTCACTCCAGATATTCCGAATGCAAGTTTGGCACAATCTGACTACATTTTGGAAGTTATCAAGATCCTACCAGGTATGCTCGCCACTTTTCCGGCCCAGCGTACCTGGTTTTTAATCCGCTGCCCTGTAGCTGATGGATGCCATAGGAATCAATGGGAGTCTGACAGCAGCAAAAGCTTATGTTCGCTGCTGCCCGATATCCCATTAATTCCTATGGGAAATGTCTACACCTAACACCCTAACATGTCCCCCGAGTCTAAACACCCCTAATCTGCCCCCCCCTACACCGCTGCCACCTACATTATACTTATTAACCTCTAAACCGCCGCTCCCGGACCCTGCCGCAACTAAATAAAATGTTTAATCCCTACACTGCCGCTCCCGGAGCCCACCGCCACCTACATTATATTTATTAACCCCTAATCTGCCCCCCCTATACAGCCCTGCCACGTACATTATACATATTAACCCCTAAACCACCGCTCCCAGAGCCCGCCGCAACTAAATAAAATGTTTAACCCCTAAACCGCCGCTCCCGGAGCCCGCCGCAACTATAATAAATATATTTACCCCTAAACCGCCGCTCCCGGTGCCCGCCACAACTATAATAAATATATTAACCCCTAAACCACCACTCCCGGAGCCCGCCGCCACCTACATTATACATATTAACCCCTATCCTGCCCCCCCTACACCGCCGCCACTATAATAAAGTTATTAACCCCTAAACCTAAGTCTAACCCTAACCCTAACCCCCCCTAACTTAAATATAATTTAAATACATCTAAATAAATATTACTATTATTAACTAAATTATTCCTATTTAAAACTAAATACTTACCTATAAAATAAACCCTAAGATAACTACAATATAATTCATAATTACATTGTATCTATCTTATGGTTTATTTTTATTTTACAGGCAACTTTGTATTTATTTAAACTAGGTACAATAGTTATTAAATAGTTATTAACTATTTAATAACTACCTAGCTAAAATAAATACAAAAGTACCTGTAAAATAAATCCTAACCTAAGTTACAATTACACCTAACACTACACTTAAATAAATTAAATTAATTAACTACAATTACCTACAATTAAATACAATTAAATAAAATAAACTAAAGTACAAAAAAAACAAACACTAAATTACAGAAAATAAAAAATACAAGAATTTTAAACTAATTACACCTAACCTAAGCCCCCTAATAAAATAAAAAAGCCCCCAAAACAAAAAAATTCCCTACCCTATACTAAATTACAAATGGCCCTTAAAAGGGCCTTTTGCAGGGCATTGCCCCAAAGTAATCAGCTCTTTTACCTGTAAAAAAAAATTACAATCCCCCCCCCCAACATTAAAACCCACCACCCACACACCCAAGTAGTGTTGTAGTGTTAGGTGTAATTGTAACTTAGGTTAGCATTTATTTTACAGGTACTTTTGTACTTATTTTAGCTAGGTAGTTATTAAATAGTAAATAACTATTTAATAAGTATTGTACCTAGTTAAAATAAATACAAACTTGCCTGTAAAATAAAAATAAATCCTAAAATAGCTACAATGTAATTATTAATTATATTGTAGCTATCTTAGGGTTTATTTTATAGGTAAGTATTTAGTTTTAAATATTAATAATTTAGTTAACAATAGTAATATTTATTTAGATGTATTTAAATTATATTTAAGTTAGGGGGTGTTAGGGTTAGGGTTAGACTTAGGTTTAGGGGTTAATAACTTTATTATAGTGGCGGCGGTGTAGGGGGGCAGGATAGGGGTTAATATGTATAATGTAGGTGGCAGTGGGCTCCGGGAGCGGAGGTTTAGGGGTTAAACATTTGATTTAGTTGCGACAGCTCCAGGAGCGGTGGTTTAGGGGGTTAAACAATTTATTTAGTTGCAGCGGGGTCCGGGATCGGCAGGATAGGGGTTAATAACTTTATGTAGATGGCGGTGGTATAGGGGGCAGCAGATTAGGGGTTAATAGGTATAATGTAGGTGGCGGCAGGGTCCAGGAGCGGCGGTTTAGGGGTTCATATATTTATTATAGTTGCGGCGGGGTCCGGGAGCGGTGGTTTAGGGGTTAATAAGTTTATTTAGTTGTGGGGGGCTCCTGGAGCGGCGGTTTAGGGGGTAAACAGTATAGTATAGTGTGTGTGCTTAGTGACAGTATAGCAAGAAAGCTGCGAATAAGCCGAAGAGCAACGAGATCGATGACTGTCAGTTAACAACAGTCTGCTGCTTATTGCACCATACTTGGTGCGCAGATTTTTGACAGCTTTCTTGATAAATTTGGCGAACGTATTCAGGTTCACGGCGACAATGTTAGGTGATCTTAGGCGAGCGTATTGGGGCCGTCAAATGCAGGTAAGTAGACAGCTTGATAAATAGAGGCCATAGTATGCACATCGGTTTAGTTCCACAATACAGAGCAGGAGGGCAGTAGCTGCATTGCTCTATATTATTCCTGAGTGCTTTTTATATTTGTTATGTAACTTTTAAACTGACTTGAAAATATGTAAAGCTTCTGCTTTCTATTGTGCAAGGCAAACTCATCCAAAGTGCAAGGTACAAGGTAATGATCTGTGACAAGATGCACCAATATGCACATGCCCAGTATAAAGATGCAGAGCTTTACCAACTGGCTTCTGTAGTGGGTTTAAATGAGAGGTAGCTATTCATACTGTTCATGTACTCAGCAGTTTAATGCCATTTTAATATGATTTGTTTGACTGTGTTGATTCTATAGGAGTACTGAAGTTGGTCACTATCAGAACATCGCACTGTAAGCAATGCCCCAGCTGACTTCTTATTGTAACCATGGAAATAAGGGATCAGCACCATATGTCAGTGATGCAGGGGACATTGCTGCAGATGAGCAAATCATTTCATTGCTAGAGAGCTGCACCAGATGGATTTTTCATTACACAGGCAAAAATGCTTGTAATAAACATCATATCTTCTTCTGCAATAGCTGTGTTTATTTTTAATTGCTATGGTGTTCAACTCACATGCACACTCCTCAGTCGACCTACATGATTTTCCAACAACTTAATCTAAGAGAACAAAGTAGATTTGATAATGGAAGTAAATTGAAATTTTTTTTGTTTTTTTTTTAATTCTACACTTTATCTGAATCATGAATAAAAAAAAGGTGTTTCATGACCTTTTCTGAAAATAAATGATAACCCAATATTTTCCTGAGCGCCATCTTTCATCTTTCTATGCTTTCTATTTTGTAATTGAATTCCATTTCATATATCTGTGAAATATTTATTTTTCTTAACTTCAGATAACTAATTTGTTTTGAAAACCTTTGTTGATTTTATTACAAGACTTATTTTGTCTTCATAATATATTGTTTGTAGAAGAGAAGCTTTTTGCGGTCTGGGTCACAAAATAGGTTCAATCACTTGAGTTAAGCCGACTCTTTATTTTATAACAAAATGATCCTGATTTATCTTGTGGTCTATATATTGATTTTTCCTTCAATTTAAAATAGGATGGCATGGTAATCCCAAGATAAATACAAAATCTTTAGGTTTTAAACATCAGTCCACACAATCAGGGTAGAGGCAAGAAGTGAGATTGTCTGTATATAATGAGCAATTTACAGAACTGATCACTACTTATAGAGAACACACATGATTGTCACATTCATTCACAAGACAAATATACTTCTTATGAATGTTTTCCATTGAAAGTCTTTGAGACAATCAATATGAGCACAGGCTGTGTTTTATTCTGTAAATTATTACAGCACAGGAGCCCATTCTTTACAAATATGTGATCTACTTTTTCTTGTTTGTCTATTAGATCTATTATTGTGTGTGCTAAAACCATAGACCTTTGTTTGTGCACTGTTACCTACAAATCTGTGCTGAATCAGAAGTTAACAACAGCAAATAGGTAAGTACTAAGTAGCACTCTAATTAATCATCATGGGTATACAGGTGCATCCTAGAAAAATGAATATTTAACAACGTAGAAAAGAGAGTAGAAACCTCAAAATACGAGGTGTCTAAAAGTCTAGGCAAAAAACTGCACAACTGTGAAGAATAAAGACAATCATCAGATTCTTAAAGTACAAAAAGTTTAATAAAACATAGCTTCATACATCCAAACATTCAATCCACATACATACAGGGGATCCCCGGATGGCATATAGGAAAACACAATGGCCGTGGGTAAATGTGGTGCACCAGTATTCAACAGGATTAAATGTCATAAAGGTATTGCATATATGTTATAATCCAAAGATAGAGTGACCGTCCCAAGAGTTCTCAAGCCAGGTGAGTTAGGTCTATACCCCTATATCATATTTGAATATAACTACGTTAGAGCGTTTGAAACCAGTAATCTGTAAATAATAACTTTCCTCAAACTTAAAATAATTTTTGTCCAGACAAAATGATAACAATGTACAAGGGAATTCAATAGATGGTCCAAAGTAATTAATATTACCTGTCACCATGGACCTGACAGCCTCCACCCCACCCGCGTGGGGAATCACCGTGTAGAGGCTGTCAACATCCATGGTGACCAGGATGTCATCATGTTGAAGATCAGAATAATCTTTCAGGATTTTCAAAAGACTCGGTGAGTCCTGCAAATAAGCATCAGTATTCTTAACCACATTCTGAAGATGTGAGTCGATGTAGATGGCTACGTTGGTAAGTACAGACCCCCGGGCAGACATGATAGGCCTGCCCGGTGGCTTCACCAAGGTCTTATGGACCTTTGGGAGAAGGTATAATGTGGGCACAACCGGATAGTCAGTGGTAAGAAATGCATATTCCTTTTCACTCAGATGGCCAGCCGTAAGACCATTTTGAAGGAAGGAATCGATAAGAGACTTGTAGATAGAGGTAGGGTTACTTTTTAGTTTGACATAAGTATTCACATAAGCCAGTTGTCTAAGAGCCTCCTGTCGGTAGTCAGTGTAATCAAGGATAACTATAGAACCCCCCTTATCCGCAGGGCGGATGATGATTGAGGTATCATTACCTAATTCAGTGAGAGCCTTTTGCTCAGCTAACGTTACATTAGAATGTAAACGTGTGGGAGTGTTTTCTACCAAATTGCTGGTTAGTACCCTCGTATAGCTCCTAATTGATGTATGTGTATTAGGAGGCTCAAAAGTAGATTTTTTCTTAAAACCCTCACTCTGAGGGGTCTGTTCTCTAAAGTGATCCTTTAACTTAAGTTGGCGTTGGAATCTGTGGATATCGACTAGTTGTTCAAATTTATCTGGTTTTGGGGTGGGAATAAATGACAATCCATGATTAAGTAGAGACCGTTCAGCGCTACTGAGTGGTCTGCTACTAAGATTGAATATAACATCTATTTCTTGCGAATCTGTTTTAGATTTTGATTTGTGCCCCCCTCGCCTGGTTTTACATTTTTTTGCTCTCTTTTGTCTTGGGGCATTGGTGGGGGTTTCGCAGTTGAGCGAGTAGTCACCCCTAAAAAATGTTCAGATTGGTTGACTTGTGCAGGGGTGTGATCATTACTAACACTGGCCTCAGTGCCAGAGGAATCACCCCCACTGCTGTCTACAATACTTAATGTATTCCTAGATCTAAGATTCCTACGTCGTCTATATGTACCATCCTCTTTACCATATAGCCACCTATATACCCTCCTTTCTCTATAATCATTCTCAACATTATTGAGTTTCTTATTTTTGAAATTAATCAAATCAGTACGATACTTATTTACAAGGCCATCGAGTTTAGTGACCCACTCCTGGCTAGTATCATTAGTCAGAATGTGGATGCTCTGCTCTTTGATGGTGTCCAATTCAGCCTTGATTTTTACCCCTAGTCTGGGGACTTCCTCGATCACTAAAAGGATCAAGTCATAAGAGCATTTATTTAATATTGAACACCACCTTTTACAGAACTCCACATTCTGCCTACCCAGGGTCGGTATATTTTTAACACGAAAACCCCTGGGAATTAATTTTTTCCTAAAGTAACTAGAAAGAAAAACAGCGTGTAGATGGTAATCTATTTCTTTTCTACGCAAATTAAGCATTCTATGATAGACATTAATTGGTGTCTCACCACCCAGCTCACTCAGGTCCTCAGGGATAAGAATCCTATCCGCGTCTTCATCTGTAAATGCTAAAGGATCCGTGCTGAAATCATCATCCAACTGAGAATATTCAGGTATGCCAGCAGCCTCAGCCATCATCAGTATAGGGGTAAATGTAAAAACAAAATGATTACTCCAAGAGCATCAACAGGATAGTAAGCGTGTGATACCAAAGCAAAGTCCACTAGATACAGTGTATAAATAATAGGAGTGCTTAATCCCTAATGCAAAAAGCAAATGTACAGTTCCTTAGAGGGAAAGCACAATCTCACCACTCGTTAAGTGCCACGGTGCTCTGCTGTAAATAATCCAAAATGTCCACAGAATGCAGGCACTCACTGGTCTTGATAAAATATAACAATTTTATTTAGATATCATTAAAATGACATAACGTTTCGGCACCAGTATGTGCCTTTGTCAAATGTCAGCATGTAACCATAAGAATATGCAGCACACTTAAAATCAATATGACACACAATTAAAAAACATACCCCTTTTAAAGATGTGAGCAAGCTATTACCGCCATGCCGCCACTCGCGTCTTCCCATTCATGGCAAAGACGTCATGTACGCACGCTGCGTGCCTAGCGTGATGACGCATGGCACGGCGTTGCCATAGCGACGTCAGATAGCCACACGCGTCAGAGTGGGGAGTGACTTAATCACGCATACAGGTGATGATAGCTCACTATTCACTAAAAAGTTTCTATCTGTACCCCAGGGTGGCATGATGTTACAATATATATGCAATTGTTCATATATTTATATGATTAAGTTTCTTAATACATCTACTAATGTCTTGCACCAGGGGTTACAAATTTAATAGTGACAAATTTAATAGTGACAGTTTTCACTTGTCTTCATCTGTATGATGTATTGTAATGACAAGGTTCTATGTTTTTCTTGTGCTGATGCCTTTTACTCTCTATTTTGGCACTTAGTGCCTATTCTCTAAGGATGGCCCTTTGATTGGCCTCCTTTTTTTCTGAGTTAGACAGTTTTTCGCATATAGCAATCACACATTAGATCTAATCATCTATCAGATTATGTTCTAATATACCATCTAATAATATGTTTCTAATATTATCAATGGTTCTGTTTATAACCGCTATGTCCAAACGTTAAACACGCTATACACATTGTGGATTGTTTGGTTGCTGTTAGCAACAAGTATATACAGACGACCCTGACAGTAACCTGTATGCATGATTAAGTCACTCCCCACTCTGACGCGTGTGGCAACGCCGTGCCATGCGTCATCACGCTAGGCACGCAGCGCGCGTACGTGACGTCATTGCCATGAATGGGAAGACGCGAGTGGCGGCATGGCGGTAATAGCTTGCTCACATCTTTAAAAGGGGTATGTTTTTTAATTGTGTGTCATATTGATTTTAAGTGTGCTGCATATTCTTATGGTTACATGCTGACATTTGACAAAGGCACATACTGGTGCCGAAACGTTATGTCATTTTATTGATATCTAAATAAAATTGTTATATTTTATCAAGACCAGTGAGTGCCTGCATTCTGTGGACGTTTTGGATTATTTACAGCAGAGCACCGTGGCACATAACGAGTGGTGAGATTGTGCTTTCCCTCTGAGGAACTGTATATATATATATAAAAGATAGATAAAGATAAATAGATCAATCGATCTAGAGATAATAGATTGATAGATAGATAGATAGATAGATAGATAGATAGATAGATAGATATGGATAGATAATAGATAGATAGATAGATAGATAGATAGACAGATAGATAGATAGATAGATAGATAGATAGATAGATAGATAGATAGATAGATGGTAGATAGATAAACAGATAGATATAGATAGACAGACAGAGACAGCTATTTAGATGGATAGATAGATAAATAGATAGAAGATAAATAAAAGATGTGAACTTTGCTGCTTATTCTATATATTTAGGCCTGAAAGTATTGAATGAACAACTGAGGCAATAGAAGGCTAAATGTGGATATTATAATAATGTAGTATTAAGAATAAGTTATAAAAACAGCTGAATCCCAGACAATTACCTTATTAGATGCCGTTACCACGCTGTTGCAGTCTGCACCTCAGTCACCTCATGATTATATCTGTATATCTGGTTGCTGCCTCAATAACATCACCCCGCGCTGTGTGGCATTGTGTTACTGATGCGCTTTTCTGAGTGTAGTACGCTCTGTATCCCTCACCTCCCCCTGACATGCATAGCTGCATTTATGTGGTCAGAGGAAACATAGTTTACTGCACAGCCGCGCTTGTGCACACGCTGCAGGGAATGTTGTTAGAAACCCTACAATTGTCATAGTAAACTTATTGTAAAAGCAGGAAAATAAATACTGAAAGTGTATTTCAAAGGTGTTGGGTTTTTATCTATGCATGAGTAAACATTCAGGGCCAGATTACTCAAAGTTATATTTTAACCCCAGGTAGGTTGCGCACATATTACAAGTTGAAAGGAAAAAGTTAGAGTGCATGTGAAACCCGATGCGCTCTGCCTTCAGGACTTCAGATATCAAGACGTTAACTTCTTACCATAGACTTCAAAGGAGCACACCAATGAAAAAACAACTAACACTTACTGCTCGCACACTAACCTGACATTAGACCAACAGTGATAAACCCGAAGTTAGTTGTGAATATTTTACATTCCAATATTCTTCACATAGAAGAAAATGCTCTTTTTATTTGTAAATATTTATTTCTATCTAGTTTTCTATCTATCTATCTATCTTTCTATCTATATCTATCTATATATCTATCTACAAACATTTGAATGACCATTTCCCTTACACACTGTACAAAGAGTTTCATTTTCAAAAGAACTGTACTGTAGCCTTAAAGGGACACTCAAGTCAAAAATACATTTTAAACAACTTTTCAATTTACTTAGTTAACAAAATCCTACTGAGCATGTGCAAGAATTCACAGAATAAACGTATATGCATTTGTGATTGGGTAAGGCCTGTCACATGATACAGGGGAAGTGGAAATAGACATAACTTTTAAATTTGCCAGGAAAAAAAATCTACTTCTCATTTGAAATTCAGACCAAGGCCCTGATATTCAAAGCTTCTCCAGCTTGGAGAAACATTGCAGTTCAGACTTCACAAGGGCTGAACTCACTGAATATTCAAATGAAAAAGTGCAGAACTATGGAGAGACAAGCCCAGTGCAATACAGAACTGTGAGAGTTTTGTTACACTTCTGTTACTTTAACAAACTATGATCATATTTTGTATATTTCTGTTTATTGCACTCTTTATTTTCTCCATTGTAAACTGACAATTTCAGAAAGTGGGAGGGGCAGGGAAGTTCCCTGGGCTGAACATGGGAGTTCCCAGGGTATGTCTTAAGCTCTCTCATTAGTCTTGTGAAATTTTATAAGCATTTTAAACAAGCTGGTCTCACTGATTTGTCTCATCAGCTGTTTAATTTGTAATTGATACAAACTGAGCCTTTATATCAGTTCTAGGGGTTCTCCAGCTACCTTCTTGCTCTCATGTGAAATTTTCTATCCCAGAGAGCTTCATTACTTTCTATCGGCTAGATTACAAGTTTTGCGGTATGAGGGGTGCGGTGCTAACCTGCACGTTATTATCACCGCTCACTTACCTAAAGCGCTGGTATTACAGGTTTTTATAAACCCGGTGTTATTAGGCAAGAAGTGAGCGTAGAGCAAAATTGTGCTCTATACCGCACTCCAATACCATCGCTGCTTAAGTCAGTGGTGAGCTAGTTGTACGTGTTCGTGTACGATTTCCCCATAGATATCAATGGGAAGAGCCGGCTGAAAAAAAGCCTAACACCTGCAATAAAGCAGCGTAAAGCTCCGTAATGCAGCCCCATTGATTCCTATGGGGAAACACATTTTATGTTTACACCTAACACCCTAACATGAACCCCGAGTATAAACACCCCTAATCTTACACTTATTAACCCCTAATCTGCCACCCCCGACATCGCCAACACCTACATTATATTTATTAACACCTAATCTGCCACTCTGGACATCACCGCCACCTACATTATGCTTATTAACCCCTAATCTGCTGCCCCCAACATCGCCGACACCTTCATTATATTTATTAACCCCTAATCTCCCAACCCCAATGTCGCCACAACCTACCTACACTTATTAACCCCTAATCTGCTGCCCCCAATGTCGCTGCCACTATACTAAATTTATTAACCCCCAAACATAAGTCTAACCCTAACCCTAACACCCCCTAACTTAAATATAATTAAAAGAAATCTAAAGAAAACCTACTATTAATAACTAAATAAATCCTATTTAAAACTAAATACTTACCTGTAAAATAAACCCTAAGCTAGCTACAATATAACTAATAATTACATTGTAGCTATTTTAGGTTTTATTTTTATTTCACAGCTAAGTTTGTATTTATTTTAACTAAGTAGAATAGTTACTAAATAGTTATTAACTGTTTACTAACTACTTAGCTAAAATAAATACAAATTTACCTGTAAAATAAAACCTAACCTGTCTTACACTAACACTGAACCTTACACTACAATTAAATCAATTACCTAAATTAAATACAATTAAATAAATTAAATAAAAATACCTAAATTAAAAAAAAACCCACTAAATTACACAAAATAAAAAACAAATTACAAGATATTTAAACTAATTACACCTAATCTAATAGCCCTATCAAAATAAAAAAAAGCCCCCCAAAATAAAAAAAACCCTAGCCTGCAATAAACTTTTGCGAGGCATTGCCCCAAAGAAATCAGCTCTTTTACCTGTAAAAATAATACAAACTACCCCCCAACAGTAAAACCCAGCACCCACACAATCAAACCCCCCAAATAAAACCCTAACAAAAAAAAACCTAAGCCCCCCATTGCCCTGAAAAGGGCATTTGGATGGGCATTGCCCTTAAAAGGGCATTTAGCTCTATTGCTGCCCAAACCCTAACCTACAAATAAAACCCACTCAATAAACCCTTAAAAAACCTAACACTAACCCCTTAAGATCCATTACAGTTTTGAAGAGCTGACATCCATCCTCAACGAAGCCAGGAGAAGTCCTCAATGAAGCAGCAAGAAGTCCTCAACGAATCCGGGAGAAGCCTTCATCCAAGCCGGGAGAAGTGGTCCTCCAGACGGGCAGAAGTCATCATCCAGACGGCATCTTCTATCTTCATCCATCCGACGTGGAGCGGGTCCATCTTCAAGACATCCGGCGGGGAGCATCCTCTTCTTCCAATGACTACCCGATGAATGAAGGTTCCTTTAAGTGACGTCATCCAAGATGGCGTCCCTTAGATTCCGATTGGCTGATAGAATTGCCCTATAGGATTGAGCTTGCATTCTATTAGCTGATTGGCACAGCCAATAGAATGGGAGCTCAATCCTATTGGCTGAATGGATCAGCCAATAGGATTGAAGTTCAATCCTATTGGCTGATTGCATCAGCCAATAGGAATTTTTCAACCTTAATTCCAATTGGCTGATAGAATTCTATCAGCCAATCGGAATCTAATGGACGCCATCTTGGATGACGTCACTTAAAGGAAACTTAATTTGTCGGTTAGTCGTCGGAAGAAGAGGAAGCTCCGCGCCGGATGTCTTGAAGATGGACCTGCTCCTCGCCGGATGGATGAAGATAGAAGATGCCGTCTGGATGAAGACTTCTGCCCGTCTGGAGGACCACTTCTCCCGGCTTGGATGAAGACTTCTCCCGGATTCGTTGAGGACTTCTTGCTGCTTCGTTGAGGACTACTCCTGGCTTCGTTGAGGATGGATGTCGGCTCTTAAAAACTGTAAGTGGATCTTCAGGGGTTAATGTTAGGTTTTTTTAAAGGTTTATTGAGTAGGTTTTATTTTTAGGTTAGGGTTTGGGCAGCAATAGAGCTAAATGCCCTTTTAAGGGCAATGCCCATCCAAATGCCCTTTTCAGGGCAATGGGGAGCTTAGGTTTTTTTAGTTAGGGTTTTATTTGGGGGGTTTGGTTGTGTGGGTGGTGGGTTTTACTGTTGGGGATTGTTTGTATTTTTTTTACAGGTAAAAGAGCTGATTTCTTTGGGGCAATGACCCGCAAAAGGTCCTTTTAATGGCCATTGGTAGTTTATTGTAGGCTAGGGTTTTTTTATATTTTGGGGGGGGGCTTTTTTTTATAGGGCTATTAGATTAGGTGTAATTAGTTCAAATATCTTGTAATTTGTTTGTTATTTTTTGTAATTTAGTGGGGGGGTTTGCAATTTAGGTATTTCTATTTAATTTTGTTAATTGTATTTAATTTAGGTAATTTATTTAATTGTACTGTGAGGTTAGGTTTTATTTTACAGGTAAATTTGTATTTATTTTAGCTAGGTAGTTAGTAAATAGTTAATAACTATGTAGTAACTATTCTACCTAGTTAAAATAAATACAAACTTGCCTGTAAAATAAAAATAAACCCTAAGCTAGATACAATGTAACTATTAGTTATATTGTAGCTCGCTTAGGGTTTATTTTATAGGTAAGTATTTAGTTTTAAATAGGATTTATTTAGTTATTAATAGTAGGTTTTCTTTAGATTTAGTTGAATTATATTTAAGTTAGGGGGTGTTAGGGTTAGCCTTAGGTTTAGGGGTTAATAAATTTAATATAGTGGCGGCGACGTTGGGGGCAGCAGATTAGGGGTTAATAAATGTAGGTAGGTGGTGGCGATGTTAGGGGCGGCAGATTAGGGGTAAATAATATTTAAATAAAGTTTGCAATGTGGGAGTGCGGTGGTTTAGGGGTTAATATGTTTATTCTAGTGTCTGCGATGTCCGGAGCAGCAGATTAGGGGTTAATAAATTTATTTTAGTGTTTGCGATGCAGGAGGGCCTCAGTTTAGGGGTTAATAGGTAGTTTATGGGTGTTAGTGTACTTTTTAGCACTTTAGTTATGAGTTTTATGCTACAGCTTTGTAGTGTAAAAGTCATAACTACTGACTTTAGAATGCGTTACGAATCTTGCGGGCTAGGCTGTACCGCTCACTTTTTGGCCTAAAAGCCTAAAAAAAAAAAGCTTGTAATACCGGTGCAATGGAAGTCCCATTGAAAAAAGACTTTACGAAAATTGTGTAAGTTAATTTGCGGTACGGCCAAAAAGTGTGAGGGACAGCTGTACTTACAAGACTCGTAATAGCAGCGGTAGTGAAAAAGCAGCGTTATGAGCCTTAATGCTGCTTTTTTACTCATACCGCAAAACTCATAATCTAGCCGTATGAAAGGCATCTCTCATCTCTCTGGGATTTCCAGGTTCCTTCCTTTTTCTTAGAACATTCATTGAGTTCTACCGTCTGAAGTCTGCTATATAATCAGAATTTGTAAAATCACAAACCTATATACACTTCTGTACACAAAATAAAATACAAAATAGAAAGTGCAAAGTTTAAATGTAATAAAATGTAATCTGAAGTGTAAAGTGATATAAAATAGAAAACACAAATGTAAATGCAGCAGATCTGTCATGTCATGCAGTGCTATACTGCACTGGGCTTCTCTCTCCTTCACATAGAGAAATGCAGGGAATGCCCATTAGAGAAGTAAAATAAAATCTGCCTTTTTAAAAATTCACTAGGGATCTCACAGTGCTCCTTTTAGAATATCTCACCTGAGCAGGGAGGTTTTGATTATCAGGGCTTTAGTGCCATTGCATTGTCTTTTAATCACGTATTTGTTGATTATGCAAATCTCATGTATTTAATGCTCCTTTAAGTGGTGTGAATGGGTCATTGTATATGTCAGTTTTGGTTGGATTTTCATTAACAAGCACTTTACTTGTTTTTGGGGAATTTTAAGTTGAAAACACATTCGTGGCTGTGGATCTTTACCAGCTGAATCTATTTTGGCTTGTGATCACCAGAACACACTGACCAATTCAGCTGAAAATGAAAGATCATTATCAGAAGCAGATAGTGGCTGGATTGTGATCTAGTTATAGTCAGCTTCACTAGTGCATTAATGCTGCTACTGAAGATATGTACTAGAGATGTGCATTAAAGCTTCAGAAAAATGCTAATTCATCTGAATTTTACTGATTTGTTGAGTCGTTTGATATATGAACAACCAAATACATCATTGGACTAAACGGATGAAAAACTAGTGATTACTTGACAAAATCGATTTGTTCATTGGTTTGTGCCATTTGGTGCCAAAACAAGGTGCAGGAATGGTGGTAAGGAGTAATATTGTTTAGTTAATAAGCTGCTTTGTGTATAATGATATACAGGGGGTCTGACCATTCACTTGTCCATCGTGATGGCTGATGTTAAAAAATTACAGATAGACAAGCACTAATTATGACACAAACTTATAAAAACTACAGATTCTCACAATTGAAACCTTGATAATACATACACAACGCCTTCTTCTCTCAGTTAAAGTGAAAATCTGACAAGCAAAAAGTGCAACCCTTATTCAGATGTAATTTATTAAAAAGATAACGGGGTAGATATATAAATGCCTGTTGGACATGATACACTGTAGCGTATCATGTCCGACAGACATCGCTGAATGCCGACAGCATTCGCTGTCGGCATTTTCATTGCACAAGCAGTCTTTAGATCGCTGCTTCATAACTGCTGTTTCTGGCGAGCCTGAAGGCTTGTGCGGAAACAAGGGAAACAAGGGCCAAAATGCACTTACTAAATCATAAAACAAGTGAGCCTTCAAACAGCCCTCATAATCGCTGTTTGTAATGGGGAGTTACTGAACCTTCCACACTCGCGGATGCTGTCTTAGACAAACTCCAATGTCGATCGTGGCTTGGGTCACGTGATCTCATGATACGGCAATCAGTCAGGGATAAGGCTCTCCTTCATTATTCAATATCCTTCTGGTATCTAATTAAATGATTAGCCTGAATGATGAAAGAGATGTATTATAAGTTGTGATGTGATTGGTCTGCATAACACAGACTGATGTTAGAGACAGTCGGTCAGGCACTAAATGCTGATTTTAGTCATACAGGAGTTGTATATTCTTTTAACATTGAAACATAGGTTCTTCCAATTGTACAAATCCTATAATGTAAGATTTTTGTTAATATTAATTGTTTATATTAGCTGTTCCCATTGGAAATAACAGTAATGACTCAGAATCCAATATTCATCTGAAATGAATGCCTGCATGGATAAAATTCATTTTTTAAAAATCCAAAGCAAATATTTTGGACAAAACTAATTTTTCGCTCCCATGCACATGTCTGATATGTACATATGCATTTCAGCAAAAGGATACCAAGACAACAACATAAATGTGATAATAGACATGAATTTAAACAAGTTTTAAATTGACATACTTTATCTAAATCATGAAGGTTTAATTATGACTTTCATGTCCCTTTAACAACTGTAATATTGGCCTTATATCCAGCTTTTCACTAAATACAAAATGTCCAGTTTGATTCATACAGTTACAAATCTATTTCAGAACTGAGACGCTTAAACAGCGTATATACAAGCCACACGCTTACCATATAATAATTCTCCACATGGAAAGAATAATTGGGTAAGATGATTAACTTCCTCTTGCCCACATGGAGGTGATTTCTAAGTATTTGTTCTCTTCTTGAATCAAGGCTCAGCAAGCGGTTTGTGAAGAAATGAGTCAACGGATCAATACCCACTTTGTGTTATCAAAATTGTGCAGGGAGATTGTTCGAACAAACACTAAGAGGCTGATAGAGGTTGATAGTTTCTGCTTATTCAGGGAAGAGTAGAGGACGTTCTTGCTTGATGTTCATGAGAAGCCACAAAAGGGCTGTACAGTATTTATTAGACGTGCATTCGTTTTCTGACAAATGTAAAAAACAACAAAGCATTCATGCAAAAAAACAAGCAAACCAAATGCATTTAAGAAAAAAATTAATTGATTCCTTCTCATGGTTAAAATCTTTACTCTGTAGAGAGCAAAGGCTTTTTTGCAGGTGGGAAAGGCTTTTAAAATTAAAAATTTACACTATTCAATAACAGTTTAGCAATGTCTGTGTCACTTGATTGATTTGTGTGTCAGCTAATTAGTAAATAAGCTCCAGTTTTGTTTTTAGTCAGTCCTGACCCCATATAAAAAAAAGATGTTTTGTGCTGCAGATGACTTGTACCAGACAAATTATTTTTTTGTTTATAAATCTATCGATTCAAACAGATCATTAATTTGAGTGCACAAGTATTGTCATGCAATTTCACCGTGTTGGTCAAATTATGGGCATATTTTCAAATTATTCAAAAGGACATAAATGCTCAAATGGATATCAATTTCGCTGCACGTGAAATTTTAATTTGCATAAACACCATCTAAATTCATGTATCTTTGTAAACCACATGAAAGTTATTTCATTAATTTTATTTTATTTTTTTTAGGCCTGTGCATTTGGCAGATTATTTAGCTGCAGAATGTGGAAAGTGGACACTCTCTGCCTTCTTCTCTTTCTGGAGATGGATTTCTTCTTGTAAAAGTGAAACACACTAAGATCTGGATTTACGCATTTCTTTGCGTGTTGGACTTTCACAAGAAGAAATCCGGCTCCAAAAAGAGACATATGCCACTACAGTTACCCAAGCAGCAGCTAACGAATCTGCCAAATGCCCTGGCATCATTTCTTTATTTGTGTGTAAAAATATGTGAAATTGACACCTTTTATGCTTTATTAATAAATTCATGAAAACCTTTTTGAGTATTTGTATGCGTTTATAATACATTTTTCATGCTTGCTCTGTATAAATCAAAATGACATAATGGGCTCCAGTTATCAAGTAACAGCAGCTGTTTGGAGCACTTGCAGGCAGCCTCGCTTATGTGAGATTTTAGAGTTAAAACACCCCAAGCTTGTTCGTTTTGGGTGATTGACAGTCACGGCTCTCACGTGATTGGTCACAAAGATTTTCATGGGCAATATTAATGTGGGAAGCAGATCTTCAGGTAACTTTGTCTATCCAGGATTTAATAAATAGGGGACAATCTAACAATGTAACATTATATGAGCCATATAAACTGTCTTGCATGGCTATTCTTTAACAGCTTTTAAAAACCCAGATTTGTCTTCCGGGGCTCAGCACTGAATTAATTTCACAACATTCTAAGCAAAAACAAAGCATATTTTCTAATAATTATTCTATTTATTTACTTTAAACAATTTGAACAATTTATCGGCCTGTTTCAATCTGTATATTGGTTCATCTGTGTTAAAGGTTTGTCTTTGCTGAACTTGTTCCTGATATTCAAATACTTTAAATAAGGAAATGCACCGCACTCGCAACCATGCAAAACTACCCAGGATAGATTTATAGAACATATTTTAACTTGGTCTAACTTTTAAGGAAATTCATCATAAGTATAGGCAAGTAGCGTTCATTACACAAGAAACAAATATATGTCCAGCAGTTCTGTTACATGCTGATTCTACTCTCAGTATGCAAGGAACACAACAAAACCGGACAAAAGGAGAGGGATTTGTCACACATACTGAGTCTCTGAAGAGGATACATTGCTGCTATATCTCATTGTCTAAAGGCTGTGACGCACTGCAAGCCAGTGGAGGCTCCTCCATTTATGCACATTCGCACGTGAACCCCGCCAGGGCAAGAGGAAAAAAAAAATTACCCCAAAAAAAATATATATTTGTTTAATAAAATAAAATTTTTCAAATAGCCTCCTATGATCCTATCTGAAAAATTTATATTTTATTATTATCCCCAGCAGCAACAGTACTGCCTTAGTCTTGTGTGTGTTTTACTGTGTGTATACTCATTTATTTACTCTGTCAGTGTCGTAACATAGGGAGGCAGAGGCAGGAGGGAGGGAGCTAGGACTGGGCAGACACAACAGGCAGCATAGCAGACAGTATTTGGCTCTGCTCTGCCTGACAACAGCTGACGTTACTATCTTCTCATCTCTCACTCTGTCTCCTCCCCGACCCGACCAGGCAGGCTGCTGTGTGCTGCGCACACACTAACTATTCGTTGCACGTGCGAATAGAGGAAGACCCTATCCTGCACAGTGATCTATGCTTCACTGTGCAGACGTAGCTCCTCCCAGGCCCGTCACTGCCATAGACCCATAATCACACAGGCTGAAGTGTGCGGTCTTTGACGTCAGCCTGTGCTCTGCCTATGCCTCCTCCCACTGCCTTAGCCATCCTCACTGTGATACACTGTTGCATCCATGTGACGGCCCCCACAAGGCTCCTCCCCCTCAATGGCGCGAAAGTCGCATTGATGAGATAGCCGTTGAGGAGAGAGGAGTCTTGTGTTGACTCTGTTGTTGTACTTAACTTGGCAAATCCCATCTTTAACTTGTTGGCACAAATTTGTTCTTCTTTGTTGGGGCTATATTTGCTAACCTGCCTTGGCTGCAAGCCTGCAAGCAATCTCTATACAGAGTTACAGACAGACCCAGACGTCTGTGTTGTTGACAACTGACAACTTGTTGTTGTGTTACTTCTTACTTAACTGCAGTCTGCAGTGCTGCTGCTGGCTGTCCTGACCTCCTGAGTGGGAATAGATTAGACTGAGTCCGAGTGATAGTAGGCAGGGTGGAGAAAGCCTAATTTTTTTTGCTGCAGGCCTGCAGCTTATTAGTTATTTATAATTTAATAGTTTACTTTACACTACAGACCAGTTGGTTGAAGAGAGAGAGTGAGTGAGTTAGTCAGTCACACAGTTTAAGTTTATTTAGACTAGAAGAACAGTAGTCAGTAAGTCAGTCAGTCTAGAGTAGTCATTTTTATCTTTACTACAAAGTACTTAGGGAGTTCTTTAGTGGAGTAATTTGGGAATAATAAAATAACAATTTTCTAGCAGATAAATTAATGCAGATTCATCATTCAGTGCAATTAGAAGTTTTGCAAAATAAGTAAAAAGTTTGTTTTTAACAAAAAGCAGTTAACTGCTGCTGTGCTGCTGCCTGCTGATACTAGTTGACCAGACCTGACCTTGACGGCTGTCACGGCTGCTTACTATTAAAAAAATTAAGTATTTTAGCAGACTGCAATTAGAAGTTTTGCAAAAAAAGGTAAAAGTTTTGTTAAAAAAAAAAAAAGTTAACTGCTGTGCTGCTGCTTGCTGATACTAGTTGTTGACCGTTGATGGCTGTCACAGTTGCTTGCTTACCTACAAGTTCTATATTACATAACAACCACCAAACTATTAAACTATTAAGTTGTATATTTTCTAACAGCTGCAGAGCTACCTACCTACAAGTTATATATTAGATAACAACCGCCAAACTATTAAACTATCTTTTCAAGTTGAGTTGTATATTTTCTAACAGCTGCAGAGCAGCAGAGCTACCTACCTACAAGTTATATATTACATAACAACCGCCAAACTATTAAACTATTAAGTTGTATATTTTCTAACAGCTGCAGAGCTACCTACCTACAAGTTATATATTAGATAACAACCGCCAAACTATTAAACTATTAAGTTGTATATTTTCTAACAGCTGCAGAGCTACCTACCTACAAGTTATATATTAGATAACAACCGCCAAACTATTAAAATATTAAGTTGTATGTAGGTAGCTGCAGAGCTACCTACCTACAAATTATATATTAGATAACAACCACCAAACTATTAAACTATTAAGTTGTATATTTTCTAACAGCTGCAGAGCTACCTACCTACAAGTTATATATTACATAACAACCGCCAAACTATTAAACTATTAAGTTGTATATTTTCTAACAGCTGCAGAGCTACCTACCTACAAGTTATATATTACATAACAACCGCCAAGCTATTAAACTATTACTTCAAGTTGAGTTGTATATTTTCTAACAGCTGCAGAGCAGCAGAGCTACCTACCTACAAGTTATATATTACATAACAACCGCCAAACTATTAAACTATTAAGTTGTATATTTTCTAACAGCTGCAGAGCTACCTACCTACAAGTTATATATTAGATAAGAGCAAAGGACTGTTCTTTGTGTGTAAACTAACAGTTAAGATGGCACTTAGTAAAATTAGTGTGTCTGAGCTAAAGCAATTACATTTTTCAACGTTGCCCATTGAAAGAAAAATGGAAATTAAAATGCTCAGGCCAACACATATGCTTAACCTTACCCAGGTGACAAAATGTAAAACTAGAGATTACAAAAGAGAATTCAAACCCGAGGTATATGATAAATATCCATGGATTTGTGGTTGTGAATTATCTAACAGGCTCTTTTGTTTTTATTGTCTCCTGTTTGCAAAACAAAGTGGGGATTCAAGCTGGGTGAGTTATGGTGTCGCCGATTTATCACATTTAAGTCAAAAAACAAATAAACATAATTGCTCCCAATCATATTTAAACTCCACATTAGAGTTTAATTTGCTAGGAAGGGTTGATATTCGGCAACAACCTGACAGTGCATATCGTTTGAATATTAAAAAACATAATGAGCGGGGGCGGAGCCAACTACAGAGCTGACTGGTCGCATGAGACCGGAGCTCCTCCACAAGACAATTTTTTCCTATAAAAATTTCCCTCTAATTTGACAAACTATCCTTAATATATTATAAGCCATAATACCCCTTTAGCCCGGTATATTTTTTTCCTCCCCTTTATCATTATATCCACTGGTTATTTCCCTGAGGACTGATCGCACCTCTGACGTCCAACCCTGCCTCACAACCTTGCCACAAAGATGTCTCCCCCTGGAGCGCTACACTAACCTCCTACCTGCTTCCTCCTAGCTTTCTCTGCCTCTCCGGTGCCTCCGGTGACAGGTTGGAGACCGGGGAAGCCCCTACACTCTATTTTCCGGAACTTCAGCGGCTCGCAGGGACCTAGAGGAAAGGGGGAAAAAAAGCCTGCGAACTCAGCAGCAGCATCTTACTACACACCTGCGATGACTCCTGGTAGTGTGTAGTCGCACGGAACATCCTCCGCTGATTTTCTGCCTTGTAGTAAGGAGACCCGGATACCGCGAGCACAGCTCAAGTCCATTCCTTCACAGGTAATCTCGCACCGGGGTCCTGTGCTAACCCCCACAGCTGCCTCCGGTCTAGTCACACGGCCTTTATTAGGCCCTATATCAGAAACAAGTGGGTCACTCAAAGAGTAAGGAAAAGAGGGGAAGAGTAGAGGAGAGCGGGTGAGAAAAGAAGGAGAGAGAGGAGGAGAGAGGTAACAGGAGGAGGGAAGGGATCGTTGGAAAAAAGGGAAAAAAAAATAAAAAGCCTGCACAAGCCTGTACCCTCACCCACCTGCAACGCTATCCTTCAGCTCCCTACTTTAGAATTCATATGACTAAAATATACACTGGGGACAGGAACTATTTTTTGTCAGCATAAATTTTATACAGGACACTTTGCAGCAGCCCCAGCCCACCGGGCTGCACAAACACTCCAGCACTAATTCAGGCTCTCTACCTGCTGTATGGTAATATACATATGAACTGTGCTCTTACTAAACAGATCATCCTTATCACATATTACTGCAGGCTCTGCTCTGAGACCACACTTATTCTGTAGAACCTGTACTGAGGGCCTTTAAAATCACCACGTAGGTGCCCCACAGAGACCTCCTATCTGCAACTCTATTCCACATTTTGCTTAAGAAACAGCTGCAGCACGTTGGTCTGGTAACAAGGACATCTTCCTTCCTTTTTTAGGCAAAAGATACCCCCTCTCCTCCCTTTCTCGCAGGTAACTTGCCCTGCGGGTCATACCCACTTCCCCTTTACCGGTCACACCCAGAGGTGGTATTTTCCCTGGAGAGGGATCTCCTTTTTATACTGTGCTGATTTTTCTAGCAGATACCTACCCTCTCTACTGATATCTGACACCGGCACTCTTTTCTCCTAAAAGGATCAGAGATATAATGGAAGGCTAGGGCTTTATGCTCTAGAGGTGATAGCCTGTCACCCCCCCAGCAATCATATATAGCAGATACGCATTCATATTGTGTCTAGGTGGCAGACCTCTCTTACTATGGCGCATTCAGTTAAAAGAAAACCTAAACACCAAGACAACCCTAAGAGAACTCTTACTGACCATTTTCATAGCAAACATATGTCAGACCCAGACCTCTCAGAGGACGATTCCAGAGACTCAACTACCCTGACCTCTGAACACTCCAAATCAGATCTCTCTCGCAAAGACAAAACTGCTCTTTCACAGTCTACATTTCTAGAAACCTTTAAAATCCTAACTGACAAAATGGATACTCATTACTCATCTCTCAGACAAGAGCTACGCCAATCGGTGACTGAATTAAAGCGAGATATCTCCTCATTAGGAGAGAGGACGGAGATTCTTGAGAGAAAACATGAGGACTTAGCATCAGACCACTCTAACCTTCTTGCTTACTCACAAAGCCTGGCAGAGCAAATTTCTGATTTGGAGACCAAATTGGCAGACATAGAGGACAGGTCTCGCCGAAATAACCTAAGGATTAGAAGCATCTCTGAAGACATCCCCTCAGCTGAACTCCAGAACTACCTGATCACACTCTTTAAAGTTCTCTTAAATACATCAATTGACCAGGACCTTTTGATTGATAGAGCACATAGGGCCACCCGCCCTCGCAACTCTACTGCAGACACCCCTAGAGATGTCATCCTGCGCCTGCATTATTATACAACCAAAGAGAGGATTATGAGAGCCTCCTTCTCCAGCAAGCCTCTAAAAGAGCCCTACCAAATTTTCCCGGACCTATCTGTCCACACACTCGCCAAAAGGAGAACTTTTCACCAATTCACTTTAGTACTGAGACAACATAAAATTAAGTACAGATGGGGGTTCCCTGTTAAGCTCTTCGTCCAACACCAAGACCGCTCATACACGATTACATCTGTGGATCAGGGCATGAGGCTACTGAGTACCCTTGAACTCTCAAGAGCCCCAGACCCCCCCTACAAGAACCAAGAAAATCCCAGCGACCTTGATGCCTCAGTCCCAGCATGGCTCCCACAGAACTCAACCTCTCTACGTAAGGAAACAGAACGGCCCTAACAGGATGCTGGATACCTTCTCCCTACATCACTGCCTGTTAGACCTTGCCTTTCAGACATCCTCTTATCTTGAATTCTGAGGGGACACCTTTGTGGAGACACAGAGAGGATCGGAGTGTACTAACGGGTACATATCTTACTCTATTATCACTCCGCAATCCTCCCTCTCCTCTAACATGACTCCTTCACCAGACGACCCTCAATCAGGTAAGCTGGGAGCTCACACACGGGTACTTGTCTTACTCTATTCCTAGCTCCCGGCACCATGGTGTTCTGGTACCAGATGTGTTTGTTTGGTTTTGTTTTAATGCATAGTTTAAATTTCAGAGATTTTTCTTTATATGTTACATTACCTGTATATAATATTTGAGAATTGCAGCCTGCTACACTTGACACAGAAGAAGAATATCAGGATAGATATTTATAGGTCGATACATACTCTCAGCTGTTAATATCCCAGAATTTGTTTTTGTTTGCAGGTTTATATACAATTAATCTAATATGGAAGGTCTATTCCTTTTTTCCTTTTTTAATTTTTTAATTTTCTAATTCTGTAAGTAAATGTTTATGATATGTTGAAATAAGCCTCACTGTATCACACTTAGCTCTATTTCATACCTCCTCTCTCACCATAGCCCTTCTTTGATACCTTTCCCTCAAGACGTCTGATTACCAATCATTTTTTCTCTCCCAGATATTTTACCTTAGACTCCTCCTCTAACACTCTCGCTTATAATCTCACACAGTCTTATAGCTTTCTGCTCCTATTCAACCAACCTGTCAATCATGACTGGGGGGGTGCGGTGCATGTCACCTCCTTGCTCCTTTTAACCCTCCATCACATCATTCCTTTAAATCTAACTTGCCTACTCCCATCGCTTACTCCCTCCTGAAACCCATACCCACTTGTTCTCTGCCTTTCAGCCTACACATACACCCACTCTGTGGGTGGCACTCCTTTGGCTCCGCCCCCACACCCTACACCCATTCCCCTCATATCTCCCTATATTACTTCACAAATCATTATCTTACAAATCATAACTCTATTTGACAAATTAACTTCTCTACCCTATCTATTTTTAACCATAGCAGCTCTAGACCGCTGTCTCCCCCCCCCCCCCCTTCCCCACAACGAAACAACACTTAACTATCTCTGGTAAGTAGCCGGAATTTCTGGCACATTAATCTCTTCATCAATATTCCTAGGTCGTTGATAGCAGACCTTGATTCTCCGTACTACTTTGCTCTCCTAACTTGGAAATACAGATATCATCTCACTATTTCCTGCAGTCACAGCTACTGGCCATCCTCTTCCTATTAACCCCTTATAAAAAAAGAGACTACCAATGCCATACACTTTGCCTATCTTCAACCCTCATTCTTAACAAGTTGCTTATTTTTACATGGTTATTTCATAAGATTATTGTTGATCTATGTACTTTTGTTTCAAAGGCATTATTATGTTAACACGTTGATTGTCTCAATAAAAAAATTTTGTTTAAAAAAAAAAAAAAAACATAATGAGCAAGTAACGAAAAATCGCTATGTTCTTTCCAAAATAATTAATTGTATTTTATTTTGCGGCGCATTTGAGCTTGCACTTCGAGGACATGACGAACGCGATGATTCATTAAATCCAGGCATTTTCAGAGGTCTTATAAACTTCTCAGCAGAGCTTGATGCATCTCTAAAAGAACATCTCGCTAGTGCCACTGTTTTTAAAGGAACGTCAAAAGAAATTCAAAACGATTTATTAGACTGTATGCTTACTGTTTGCCAGAACCAAATAAAGAAGGAAATCTCAAATGCAAGTTTTGTAGCAGTGATAGCAGATGAAACTACTGATGTTTCATCTGCCTTCCAATTGGTTGTTGTTTTTAGATACATTATAGGTAACGGACAACCGGTTGAGAGATTTTGGGAATTCCCTAATCCAGCTGGACATGATGCAGAATCTTTAGCTACGTGTATTCAAGCTACTTTGGAAAAAGTTATAGACAACCCAGAGAAACTGATATCGCAGAGTTACGACGGTGCAAGCGTGATGAGTGGTCACAGCATGTAGGTGTTCAGGCTATAATTAAACGTACCTACAAGAATGCACATTTTGTGCATTGCTATGCACATCAGCTCAATTTAATTGTCAGCCAAGCAAGCAGTCAAAATCAACAAATTTGAGTATTTTTTTCAAATCTAAGTGACATTACTAACTTTTTTAGTAACTCGCCACAAAGGATAGCTATTCTAGATGAAACTGTTAGAAGAAGGATACCTCATGGTTCAGCCACCAGGTGGAATTTCAAGAGTCGAACCGTCAATACAGTTTTTAAACAGGGAACAGTTAATTGAATGCATGGAAAAAATAGAGTCAACATCGAAAAAAGAAATAGCTATAAATCAAGCAGGGGCTATTCGGCGTATGTTACAAGACTCGGTATTTGTGTTTTGGCTTACAGTTTTTCACAATATTATGCCACATGTAGATGTGTTATACAACCAACTTCAGAAAACACAAACAGATGCGGCACTTATTCGAAAACATATTAACACTTTCCAGCAGACAATGGAAAACGAAAGGAATAGAATGGACACAGTGACCATGACGATATCAGAAACAGAGGAAACATCTAGGAAAAGGAAGAGAGAAAATATTCACATTGGTCAGACTGTGGCAGCTAAAGAGATATGCGATGTTATCACAAATCAAGTAAAAGATAGATTTTCTTTTATAACTCACTACTCGGCTGTTTCTCTCCTCCAAGCGGAAAAATTTGCGGATTACGAGAAAATTTTTCCAAATCAGCTTCTTGAACAAACATCAGCGGTTTATCACACATTACAGAAAGATCACCTGAAAACTGAACTAGGAGTAATTTACAGAAGACCAGATTTCCGAAATATGAATGGTGCCATTAGTCTTCTACAGTTTGTAATAGAAAATAACTTGGACAGTACTTTCTCGGAGACCTACAAACTGTTGCAAATTATTTCGACTATTCCCGTGACAACTGCTGAGGCTGAGAGGTGTTTCTCAACTTTAAAATGAGTTAAGACATTTCTAAGGAGCACCATGACTGAGAAAAGACTGACTGCTCTAGCCATGCTCACAATTGAAAAACAATTGATCAATGATATGCCTACATTGACCGAAAATGTTATTGATTTATTTGCCTCAAAAAAAGACAGGCGGATTGACTTAATTTACAAAAATTGTACTTGAGTTATCAACATTCTGTTTTAATCTTTACCATTGAAGTTAATTATTAAGCACTATTGTAATAGAAATAATCTTCTTTTGTAGAAAGTAAAATGTGGGTGTATTTATCTTCATGTTGCCAAGGCCTTTGGCTGAATTGCCTAATATCGAACACTGGGGGCTGGGGCAACAGTAATTGAAATGTGGTTGTATTTCTCTATAAAGTGGAAGGTTCTTTAAATCCAGGAATATATATGTTTTCATAAATGTACATTCAACATTCTTATTATTTTGCAGCTTTAATTAATCATTTGGTTAATATATATATGTTATTATAAAATTAAACTGAGCACCATCATGTATATTTTAAGACTAAATGTACATAAATGTGTGCAAAAAGACTTGCACAACAAAGAAAAAGTCTGCAGGTAACTGGACTAGTGTAATACTGGACCCATTTAAATAAGTTTAGACAAAGAAAAGTGAGAACAATGTTATAATCAAATCACACACACATCCCCATTTATACTAAATAACTTTATTGAAGAAAAAATAGGAGCCCGACTGGACTCATACACATGCACACACACACACACTGTTAAAACTAGCTGAAACTCAGTGTGATATAATTTCCTATCGAAAAGCACGAAAGTGGATAATTATAGGTTGCTACCTGGGTATACAAATATATTATAATAATTCACCCCAGGGAATGCACCAATGATTTATAGACAGTACAAAATATAAATCTCTCCTTTATAAAAATCTTTGCAAGAATCACAACCTCCAGGTAAGGAACAATTGCAGTATTATATGATTGGTGTGCAGGAGAATCAATATATGAGAATAACTAACCAACACAAAAATAAATGTGTCTGGTAACTAGTTCCAAACTGATTAAAGGTTGGCTATAACTATTTTTTGCAAATATTGCAACTGGCGATTACGGATCTAAGATATATAAGATCTGCTAATATTTTTGTAACAACATTAGATTGGTTATACCGTTAGGCAGATATTCTATGTCCCAGTTGCTATATATGCAACCACTAGAGTTATTGTATCTGTCCAATAACTAAATAGGATTTTATTTTTCTAATCAAATGTTTGCACCGCTGTTAGCGATGGAAATAACGTAGCAGTCAGTATAATGGGTCACTATCAGTAGCTGTTCCTATGAGATATACGATTTTCTGTAGTGCTTGCGATATTCAAAATCAACAAGTGTATTTTAAATTTAGCCGTGTTATAAAGTTCAAGGCCAGTATTAAGATCTAACAAATTATCCGTTCAGCACCAAATCTCACTCTCACTAAAGCCTGAGATCATATATCATTGGCTCCCTATATTCCTTGGTGCAAACATTAGCCTAATCACACACCCTGCACGAATCCACAGGTGTGAGCTAGCTACTTGTATCGATATATATAGCCCATTAATATTAATGTTGTATAAGTAACGCACCAGGATACGGTTGCCTAAGGAATAAAGTGTCTATACTATTAATTACTATTACTTATAGAGAGTAATATTAATTTAGCCCAAACTGTAACATAACGCTGGCACTATTAGCGGTGGAAGTTAGAGGCAATCAGCAAGCATCCATTCCCAAATAAGACTGCTATAATCTAAGGCGCCAGCCAGTGGTAATATGACAAATAAGCAAAGGCTAAACTGAAAAAACTGTCTATTTGTGGTCGCAACCATTAACAAAAAGTGCTAGGCTGAGTCAGCAATTAAAAAATGAGGGTTACATAACCCGGTACTGGTGCCCCTGACGCGCGTTTCACATTACGCTTCCTCAGAGGGGTACGCGCCGGCCGGACAAGGCGGGTAATATGAAAATTTAACACCCGCCTCTATACTCTAATTGGTTCTTCAAAGCTACACTGAGCAGCTTCTCATTGGTTGTAATTCGTAAGGGGATGATTGAACTTAGCTAGACATGTCAAATCAATGAGTTGGCTCATTCAGGTATATATGACGATATTTTGATGAATGTATTCAGGCAAGGGCCAGTATACATTAATAGCGCAGAGAAGGAGATAATATTGAGTGTTTTATTGTTTACAACATAGGTCTCGAGTTATTCATACTTCCATCAGCAGGACATATTGGGGTAAAATGGATGGATCGTAGGGCAATTCAGTCCTTAGTATGTTTATGTGTACTTACGCCTGCTATGCCTAGTAATTTTAAGTTGAAATCTACAGATCATAACTTTAAAACGGCAAGGATTTTTTTGCCAATTACTTAGCTTTTGTATTTGCATTATTCCATTGCTGTATATGTCATAACCTTTAGTATCCATATGTTTGGAGATTTACTTTCCTTTTATTTGAACTGAATCGAACAAACTACTGTGAATACTGTGTAATAACAGAAAAGAAAATAGGTCCTATAATGATAAACTCCACTTACGTGACCTTGAGCTAAGTGAATGTGTGTGAGCATATGAGTGAATTTTGTGTAATGAAATAGCAAAAAAAGATAGTGAAAGTCGAAACTTATTGTGATACTAAAGTGCCTAAATTAAATCATATTCTATAATTTATAAATAATTATATGTAGTAGTATATTTTCCATACTACATAATTATACATTAAACAGAATCTGTATCAAATATAAAAGTCATAAATCATATTGACTGAATTGTGAAAATTAAATAATGAGAGTGAATGTTGGTGATTGCTTGGGAATGAAAAATTATATAAGTGGGAGTGGTTGGTGAAGAGAAAAAAAATAAAATAAAAAAAAAAGTGTTCTTCTTAAAAAGATATGAGGAGATCGGTGAACGTGTTATTTGTGTTTGTTAAAACAAAAAAAAAGGTTTTTATAAAAAACTTTTAATTATTTCATAAATATACATTAAAGTTATTATATTCATTTAATCCATGTGGATATACAGTGTTGAGCAGGTGTATCCACCGACATTCTGCTTTCAATAATGCATTTTCAAGGTTACCACCTCTATTACCTAAAGATATTTTCTGCAAGATGGAAAATTTGAGATGATTACTTTGACCTCGGTGTTTCAATAAAAAGTGTTTTGCTACACTTGTGATCTTTTTTCCTTTTTGTTGGTCTTTTTCTGCGTTTTTGATGTTATTTTTGTGTTCTAAGATTCTGACCCTTGCCTCCCTAGTGGTCATACCTACATAGGCTTTGTCACATTCACAGTAAATAATGTAAATGACTCCTGAGGATCTACAGGTGAAATGATGTTTAAGTTTTTGGTTCTTCCCATATTTATCCTTTATTTCTGTTATTTTTTTGACATGAGGGCAGACAGAACATGTGCCACAAGGGTACATGCCAGGATCAGTGTCACTTTTTTTCGGAATGTGTACATAATGGCTTTGTACCAATTGATCCTTTAAATTCCTTGGTCTTTTGTATCCAATCTGCACTCTGTCGCCTATTGTGTCCTTAAGCTCAGGGTCGCTAGTAAGGATGTGCCAATTCTCATTGAGTATTTTAATCACACTTTGCATTTGTGGATTGTACGTAGTGATCAATCTTGGGGTGACTGTGGAATTGTCTTTGATTTTGGGACACAATAATGTATCCCTAGAGGTTTTCAGAGCTTTGAATTTAGCTTGTTTAATACTTCTGTTGCTGTAGCCTCTTTGTGCTAATCTAGTTGTGAGAAGTTTGCTTTCATTTTCATAGATTGAGACATCAGAACAATTTCTCCTCAATCGTAGGAACTCTCCATATGGAATTGCTTTCAAAGTACTCCCTGGATGTGCACTAGTTTTGTGCAATAATGAATTCGTGGCAGTATCTTTCCTAAACACCTTGGTTGCAATAGTACCATCATTGTTCTTAATGATAGTCAAATCCAGAAAATCGATTTTGCATTGATCCGCCTGATATGTTAATTTTATATTAAGATTGTTTTTGTTGAGTACCGAGAAAAACTCATCAAGCTGTTCGCGTGTGCCTTCCCAGACAAATAGTACATCATCAATGTACCTTATCCATAAAGGTACATGGTCTGTGAATACTTCCATGCCTTCAGAGAAGACAATTTTTTGTTCCCAGTACCCCAAAAACAAATTAGCATATGTTGGGGCACAAGATGTGCCCATGGCGGTTCCTTGTGTTTGTAGGAAGAAATTATCTTTGAACGTAAAGATGTTATGAGTCAGTACGTATTTTAAAAGAAGTAAGATAAATTCATTATGTTCTTTATTGTCAGATTCATTGGTTGAGAGGAAGTATTTGACTGCCTGTATACCATCATTATGTCTGATGCTGGTATATAGCGACTCTACGTCTGCTGTAATAAGCCAAGTATCATTATACAGATGTAAGTTTTGTAAGATCTTTAAGACCTCCATAGTATCACGGACATAAGAGGGCATACCAGTCAGATATTCTCTTAATCTCTGATCTATGTATCTACTGGCTGCCTCAGTAAGATTGTTGTTGCCTGATACTATGGGTCTCCCTGGTGGTCTAGATACATTTTTATGAACCTTTGGCAAAAAGTATATAGTCGCCAGAGTGGGATTCTTTTGTATCAGAAAGTTTTTTTCTGTTTTTGTGATGGTTCCATTATTCCACATCCTTAGGATCAGTTTATTATATTGTTCCATATAGTCTGATTGAGGGTTAAATAAAAGCTTTTTGTAACAATCTTTATTAGATAGTTGTCTCATAGCTTCATCAACATAATCATCTTTTGGCCACACTACAATATTACCGCCCTTATCTGACGGCTTGATGACTACATCAGTCCATGTTTTAATATCATTCAAAGCTCTTTTCTCAGAGTGAGTGAGGTTATTGTTTATATCAAAAATAGGCAATGTTTCTATTTTTTGACATACAATCTGTGAAAAGACACTGACTTGTGGTGAGATAGATGCAGGTGGGGTATATGTAGATTTGGGTTTTAAACCTTTCTTCCATTGATTGGATTGATTTTCTGTATCAGACTCACTCAAGAGATCTTCCAAGTCTTGTAAAGAATCTAGTTCATCCTGGATGTGCACAAAACTAGTGCACATCCAGGGAGTACTTTGAAAGCAATTCCATATGGAGAGTTCCTACGATTGAGGAGAAATTGTTCTGATGTCTCAATCTATGAAAATGAAAGCAAACTTCTCACAACTAGATTAGCACAAAGAGGCTACAGCAACAGAAGTATTAAACAAGCTAAATTCAAAGCTCTGAAAACCTCTAGGGATACATTATTGTGTCCCAAAATCAAAGACAATTCCACAGTCACCCCAAGATTGATCACTACGTACAATCCACAAATGCAAAGTGTGATTAAAATACTCAATGAGAATTGGCACATCCTTACTAGCGACCCTGAGGTTAAGGACACAATAGGCGACAGAGTGCAGATTGGATACAAAAGACCAAGGAATTTAAAGGATCAATTGGTACAAAGCCATTATGTACACATTCCGAAAAAAAGTGACACTGATCCTGGCATGTACCCTTGTGGCACATGTTCTGTCTGCCCTCATGTCAAAAAAATAACAGAAATAAAGGATAAATATGGGAAGAACCAAAAACTTAAACATCATTTCACCTGTAGATCCTCAGGAGTCATTTACATTATTTACTGTGAATGTGACAAAGCCTATGTAGGTATGACCACTAGGGAGGCAAGGGTCAGAATCTTAGAACACAAAAATAACATCAAAAACGCAGAAAAAGACCAACAAAAAGGAAAAAAGATCACAAGTGTAGCAAAACACTTTTTATTGAAACACCGAGGTCAAAGTAATCATCTCAAATTTTCCATCTTGCAGAAAATATCTTTAGGTAATAGAGGTGGTAACCTTGAAAATGCATTATTGAAAGCAGAATGTCGGTGGATACACCTGCTCAACACTGTATATCCACATGGATTAAATGAATATAATAACTTTAATGTATATTTATGAAATAATTAAAAGTTTTTTATAAAAACCTTTTTTTTTGTTTTAACAAACACAAATAACACGTTCACCGATCTCCTCATATCTTTTTAAGAAGAACAACACTTTTTTTTTTTTTTTTTCTTCACCAACCACTCCCACTTATATAATTTTTCATTCCCAAGCAATCACCAGCATTCACTCTCATTATTTAATTTTCACAATTCAGTCAATATGATTTATGACTTTTATATTTGATACAGATTCTGTTTAATGTATAATTATGTAGTATGGAAAATATACTACTACATATAATTATTTATAAATTATAGAATATGATTTAATTTAGGCACTTTAGTATCACAATAAGTTTCGACTTTCACTATCTTTTTTTGCTATTTCATTACACAAAATTCACTCATATGCTCACACACATTCACTTAGCTCAAGGTCACGTAAGTGGAGTTTATCATTATAGGACCTATTTTCTTTTCTGTTATTACACAGTATTCACAGTAGTTTGTTCGATTCAGTTCAAATAAAAGGAAAGTAAATCTCCAAACATATGGATACTAAAGGTTATGACATATACAGCAATGGAATAATGCAAATACAAAAGCTAAGTAATTGGCAAAAAAATCCTTGCCGTTTTAAAGTTATGATCTGTAGATTTCAACTTAAAATTACTAGGCATAGCAGGCGTAAGTACACATAAACATACTAAGGACTGAATTGCCCTACGATCCATCCATTTTACCCCAATATGTCCTGCTGATGGAAGTATGAATAACTCGAGACCTATGTTGTAAACAATAAAACACTCAATATTATCTCCTTCTCTGCGCTATTAATGTATACTGGCCCTTGCCTGAATACATTCATCAAAATATCGTCATATATACCTGAATGAGCCAACTCATTGATTTGACATGTCTAGCTAAGTTCAATCATCCCCTTACGAATTACAACCAATGAGAAGCTGCTCAGTGTAGCTTTGAAGAACCAATTAGAGTATAGAGGCGGGTGTTAAATTTTCATATTACCCGCCTTGTCCGGCCGGCGCGTACCCCTCTGAGGAAGCGTAATGTGAAACGCGCGTCAGGGGCACCAGTACCGGGTTATGTAACCCTCATTTTTTAATTGCTGACTCAGCCTAGCACTTTTTGTTAATGGTTGCGACCACAAATAGACAGTTAATAGTAATAGGTCTCCGCTATAGAAGAGACCTTTTTCAGTTTAGCCTTTGCTTATTTGTCATATTACCACTGGCTGGCGCCTTAGATTATAGCAGTCTTATTTGGGAATGGATGCTTGCTGATTGCCTCTAACTTCCACCGCTAATAGTGCCAGCGTTATGTTACAGTTTGGGCTAAATTAATATTACTCTCTATAAGTAATAGTAATTAATAGTATAGACACTTTATTCCTTAGGCAACCGTATCCTGGTGCGTTACTTATACAACATTAATATTAATGGGCTATATATATCGATACAAGTAGCTAGCTCACACCTGTGGATTCGTGCAGGGTGTGTGATTAGGCTAATGTTTGCACCAAGGAATATAGGGAGCCAATGATATATGATCTCAGGCTTTAGTGAGAGTGAGATTTGGTGCTGAACGGATAATTTGTTAGATCTTAATACTGGCCTTGAACTTTATAACACGGCTAAATTTAAAATACACTTGTTGATTTTGAATATCGCAAGCACTACAGAAAATCGTATATCTCATAGGAACAGCTACTGATAGTGACCCATTATACTGACTGCTACGTTATTTCCATCGCTAACAGCGGTGCAAACATTTGATTAGAAAAATAAAATCCTATTTAGTTATTGGACAGATACAATAACTCTAGTGGTTGCATATATAGCAACTGGGACATAGAATATCTGCCTAACGGTATAACCAATCTAATGTTGTTACAAAAATATTAGCAGATCTTATATATCTTAGATCCGTAATCGCCAGTTGCAATATTTGCAAAAAATAGTTATAGCCAACCTTTAATCAGTTTGGAACTAGTTACCAGACACATTTATTTTTGTGTTGGTTAGTTATTCTCATATATTGATTCTCCTGCACACCAATCATATAATACTGCAATTGTTCCTTACCTGGAGGTTGTGATTCTTGCAAAGACTTTTATAAAGGAGAGATTTATATTTTGTACTGTCTATAAATCATTGGTGCATTCCCTGGGGTGAATTATTATAATATATTTGTATACCCAGGTAGCAACCTATAATTATCCACTTTCGTGCTTTTCGATAGGAAATTATATCACACTGAGTTTCAGCTAGTTTTAACAGTGTGTGTGTGTGTGCATGTGTATGAGTCCAGTCGGGCTCCTATTTTTTCTTCAATAAAGTTATTTAGTATAAATGGGGATGTGTGTGTGATTTGATTATAACATTGTTCTCACTTTTCTTTGTCTAAACTTATTTAAATGGGTCCAGTATTACACTAGTCCAGTTACCTGCAGACTTTTTCTTTGTTGTGCAAGTCTTTTTGCACACATTTATGTACATTTGGATGTATATCACTGCTTGAGGTTCTGGAGTTCAGGGACTGTTAATATTATTAGATTCGATTTTGCACCCCTGAATTTCAATAGCAAACCCATTTCTCCTCTCCCTCACCATTTCTAGTTTAACAATTGTACTTTACTAGGTGAATCCTAGTTTTTCCTTGAGGGTATTTAAATTATATTAAAATGAATCTTCAACAAGATTTAGTACTCAGACAACAGAAAAGACTTAAAGAACTTAATCAATTATTTGATAAAACCAACATTGACGATACTCTAATAACCAAAGATGAACTTAATAATACACTATGCAACCTACATCAAACATTGTACAAACAAACCAAAAGATGGTGGAATTGGCATTTTTTCGAAAAATATGCAGAGCGAGGTATTATACCAAGAGGTTTAAGGATAAAAATGTTTCCAGCTTTTACTTTGAATAATGAAAGTTTAGTCAAAGAATGGGAAGGTACACTGACAGAATGTTCACTTAAACTAATTAAAATATTAATCAAACATGACACCTTGGAATTAAACAAATTGGATGCAGAGATTAAAGAACAAAATGAACTTCTTAAAAAATTTGAGGAAAAATTTGATTTTGTTGAAACCTATCAAAGATACCAAAAAGAACTAGACAAACTGGAGAATGAACTAATTCAGACTAAAAAACAGAAACTTCAGAGGGATATAGATGATTTTCAACAACAAAGAATCTATAAGTGGAGGTATCAGACATCCAATAGACACAGATACAATAGAACTCAAATAAGGGAAAATAATAGTGGCTCAGAAACAGAAACTGACATTTCAGACAATGAAAGCAATAGAGATGAAATGGAGCCTACGACAAGAGACTTACCAGTGCAAGTAACACAAGCTAATCCCTTACCAACTACATCTCACACCAATAGAGAAGTGTCTTTTTTAGCATTAAGCCACCGGCAACAGCAGACATTAAACACGCAAATAACAAACAAACCGACAAGGGGAAACAAAAGGAAAAACACAGGCCCTCAAAGACAATCAGAGAGAAAGAAGGAGATGTGTCCATTTACCACAATCAGGACCAACTCATGAGAGTAATTAATCTCAGTAAACATGCTTTAGATACAAACCATGAGAGTGTTCTCTCTAAGGGGTTAACCTTTTGTCCCACTAATACCTTAAATAAGTTTGAATTAATAAAAGATATTCACTTATTTTCACGCAAGCTGTTGTTAAAAAAGATGTATTCAAACAAAAATGATCCCTCTTTATCTAAAGATGAACTAGATTCTTTACAAGACTTGGAAGATCTCTTGAGTGAGTCTGATACAGAAAATCAATCCAATCAATGGAAGAAAGGTTTAAAACCCAAATCTACATATACCCCACCTGCATCTATCTCACCACAAGTCAGTGTCTTTTCACAGATTGTATGTCAAAAAATAGAAACATTGCCTATTTTTGATATAAACAATAACCTCACTCACTCTGAGAAAAGAGCTTTGAATGATATTAAAACATGGACTGATGTAGTCATCAAGCCGTCAGATAAGGGCGGTAATATTGTAGTGTGGCCAAAAGATGATTATGTTGATGAAGCTATGAGACAACTATCTAATAAAGATTGTTACAAAAAGCTTTTATTTAACCCTCAATCAGACTATATGGAACAATATAATAAACTGATCCTAAGGATGTGGAATAATGGAACCATCACAAAAACAGAAAAAAACTTTCTGATACAAAAGAATCCCACTCTGGCGACTATATACTTTTTGCCAAAGGTTCATAAAAATGTATCTAGACCACCAGGAAGACCCATAGTATCAGGCAACAACAATCTTACTGAGGCAGCCAGTAGATACATAGATCAGAGATTAAGAGAATATCTGACTGGTATGCCCTCTTATGTCCGTGATACTATGGAGGTCTTAAAGATCTTACAAAACTTACATCTGAATAATGATACTTGGCTTATTACAGCAGACGTAGAGTCGCTATATACCAGCATCAGACATAATGATGGTATACAGGCAGTCAAATACTTCCTCTCAACCAATGAATCTGACAATAAAGAACATAATGAATTTATCTTACTTCTTTTAAAATACGTACTGACTCATAACATCTTTACGTTCAAAGATAATTTCTTCCTACAAACACAAGGAACCGCCATGGGCACATCTTGTGCCCCAACATATGCTAATTTGTTTTTGGGGTACTGGGAACAAAAAATTGTCTTCTCTGAAGGCATGGAAGTATTCACAGACCATGTACCTTTATGGATAAGGTACATTGATGATGTACTATTTGTCTGGGAAGGCACACGCGAACAGCTTGATGAGTTTTTCTCGGTACTCAACAAAAACAATCTTAATATAAAATTAACATATCAGGCGGATCAATGCAAAATCGATTTTCTGGATTTGACTATCATTAAGAACAATGATGGTACTATTGCAACCAAGGTGTTTAGGAAAGATACTGCCACGAATTCATTATTGCACAAAACTAGTGCACATCCAGGGAGTACTTTGAAAGCAATTCCATATGGAGAGTTCCTACGATTGAGGAGAAATTGTTCTGATGTCTCAATCTATGAAAATGAAAGCAAACTTCTCACAACTAGATTAGCACAAAGAGGCTACAGCAACAGAAGTATTAAACAAGCTAAATTCAAAGCTCTGAAAACCTCTAGGGATACATTATTGTGTCCCAAAATCAAAGGCAATTCCACAGTCACCCCAAGATTGATCACTACGTACAATCCACAAATGCAAAATGTGATTAAAATACTCAATGAGAATTGGCACATCCTTACTAGCGACCCTGAGCTTAAGGACACAATAGGCGACAGAGTGCAGATTGGATACAAAAGACCAAGGAATTTAAAGGATCAATTGGTACAAAGCCATTATGTACACATTCCGAAAAAAAGTGACACTGATCCTGGCATGTACCCTTGTGGCACATGTTCTGTCTGCCCTCATGTCAAAAAAATAACAGAAATAAAGGATAAATATGGGAAGAACCAAAAACTTAAACATCATTTCACCTGTAGATCCTCAGGAGTCATTTACATTATTTACTGTGAATGTGACAAAGCCTATGTAGGTATGACCACTAGGGAGGCAAGGGTCAGAATCTTAGAACACAAAAATAACATCAAAAACGCAGAAAAAGACCAACAAAAAGGAAAAAGATCACAAGTGTAGCAAAACACTTTTTATTGAAACACCGAGGTCAAAGTAATCATCTCAAATTTTCCATCTTGCAGAAAATATCTTTAGGTAATAGAGGTGGTAACCTTGAAAATGCATTATTGAAAGCAGAATGTCGGTGGATACACCTGCTCAACACTGTATATCCACATGGATTAAATGAATATAATAACTTTAATGTATATTTATGAAATAATTAAAAGTTTTTTATAAAAACCTTTTTTTTTGTTTTAACAAACACAAATAACACGTTCACCGATCTCTTCATATCTTTTTAAGAAGAACAACACTTTTTTTTTTTTTCTCTTCACCAACCACTCCCACTTATATAATTTTTCATTCCCAAGCAATCACCAACATTCACTCTCATTATTTAATTTTCACAATTCAGTCAATATGATTTATGACTTTTATATTTGATACAGATTCTGTTTAATGTATAATTATGTAGTATGGAAAATATACTACTACATATAATTATTTATAAATTATAGAATATGATTTAATTTAGGCACTTTAGTATCACAATAAGTTTCGACTTTCACTATCTTTTTTTGCTATTTCATTACACAAATTTCACTCATATGCTCACACACATTCACTTAGCTCAAGGTCACGTAAGTGGAGTTTATCATTATAGGACCTATTTTCTTTTCTGTTATTACACAGTATTCACAGTAGTTTGTTCGATTCAGTTCAAATAAAAGGAAAGTAAATCTCCAAACATATGGATACTAAAGGTTATGACATATACAGCAATGGAATAATGCAAATACAAAAGCTAAGTAATTGGCAAAAAAATCCTTGCCGTTTTAAAGTTATGATCTGTAGATTTCAACTTAAAATTACTAGGCATAGCAGGCGTAAGTACACATAAACATACTAAGGACTGAATTGCCCTACGATCCATCCATTTTACCCCAATATGTCCTGCTGATGGAAGTATGAATAACTCGAGACCTATGTTGTAAACAATAAAACACTCAATATTATCTCCTTCTCTGCGCTATTAATGTATACTGGCCCTTGCCTGAATACATTCATCAAAATATCGTCATATATACCTGAATGAGCCAACTCATTGATTTGACATGTCTAGCTAAGTTCAATCATCCCCTTACGAATTACAACCAATGAGAAGCTGCTCAGTGTAGCTTTGAAGAACCAATTAGAGTATAATTGGTTAAATTTTCATATTACCCGCCTTGTCCGGCCGGCGCGTACCCCTCTGAGGAAGCGTAATGTGAAACGCGCGTCAGGGGCACCAGTACCGGGTTATGTAACCCTCATTTTTTAATTGCTGACTCAGCCTAGCACTTTTTGTTAATGGTTGCGACCACAAATAGACAGTTAATAGTAATAGGTCTCCGCTATAGAAGAGACCTTTTTCAGTTTAGCCTTTGCTTATTTGTCATATTACCACTGGCTGGCGCCTTAGATTATAGCAGTCTTATTTGGGAATGGATGCTTGCTGATTGCCTCTAACTTCCACCGCTAATAGTGCCAGCGTTATGTTACAGTTTGGGCTAAATTAATATTACTCTCTATAAGTAATAGTAATTAATAGTATAGACACTTTATTCCTTAGGCAACCGTATCCTGGTGCGTTACTTATACAACATTAATATTAATGGGCTATATATATCGATACAAGTAGCTAGCTCACACCTGTGGATTCGTGCAGGGTGTGTGATTAGGCTAATGTTTGCACCAAGGAATATAGGGAGCCAATGATATATGATCTCAGGCTTTAGTGAGAGTGAGATTTGGTGCTGAACGGATAATTTGTTAGATCTTAATACTGGCCTTGAACTTTATAACACGGCTAAATTTAAAATACACTTGTTGATTTTGAATATCGCAAGCACTACAGAAAATCGTATATCTCATAGGAACAGCTACTGATAGTGACCCATTATACTGACTGCTACGTTATTTCCATCGCTAACAGCGGTGCAAACATTTGATTAGAAAAATAAAATCCTATTTAGTTATTGGACAGATACAATAACTCTAGTGGTTGCATATATAGCAACTGGGACATAGAATATCTGCCTAACGGTATAACCAATCTAATGTTGTTACAAAAATATTAGCAGATCTTATATATCTTAGATCCGTAATCGCCAGTTGCAATATTTGCAAAAAATAGTTATAGCCAACCTTTAATCAGTTTGGAACTAGTTACCAGACACATTTATTTTTGTGTTGGTTAGTTATTCTCATATATTGATTCTCCTGCACACCAATCATATAATACTGCAATTGTTCCTTACCTGGAGGTTGTGATTCTTGCAAAGACTTTTATAAAGGAGAGATTTATATTTTGTACTGTCTATAAATCATTGGTGCATTCCCTGGGGTGAATTATTATAATATATTTGTATACCCAGGTAGCAACCTATAATTATCCACTTTCGTGCTTTTCGATAGGAAATTATATCACACTGAGTTTCAGCTAGTTTTAACAGTGTGTGTGTGTGTGCATGTGTATGAGTCCAGTCGGGCTCCTATTTTTTCTTCAATAAAGTTATTTAGTATAAATGGGGATGTGTGTGTGATTTGATTATAACATTGTTCTCACTTTTCTTTGTCTAAACTTATTTAAATGGGTCCAGTATTACACTAGTCCAGTTACCTGCAGACTTTTTCTTTGTTGTGCAAGTCTTTTTGCACACATTTATGTACATTTGGATGTATATCACTGCTTGAGGTTCTGGAGTTCAGGGACTGTTAATATTATTAGATTCGATTTTGCACCCCTGAATTTCAATAGCAAACCCATTTCTCCTCTCCCTCACCATTTCTAGTTTAACAATATTTTAAGACTAGACATGGGCAGGTAGTGTAGGCTCCTCCATTTGTGCACTGTCGCACGTGAACATGGCTGTACTGAAGAGTATGCATTCATAGATTTAAGATGTCTGTGTCCACTATGAGGAACACAGTGAGCAATGCATGGTGAGGATATGGAAGACCACAGGCACAGTTCTTGTTAAGGCCAGAAGTGGCAGGGCAAGTAAAATATCAGAGAGGGCAAGAGGCAAAGGCAAAGGATGGTGAGAACGGTCAAAAACAGCCCACAGACCACCTCCAAAGACCTATACTACTGGGAATATTGTTGAGGGTCTCATGGATTCCACTCAATATCAGCAGATACTTGAGAATAATGTTGAGGAATCAGTCACAAACTTCAGTTGAAGTTACCCCCAGGCCGGGGCTGGATATTTCAAGAAGACGATGACCAAAAACACTGCTGGTTCAAATGGGTGGGGCCATTTGAGGGGCGTGACTTTCACAAAGAGGTGTGGCTTTTAAAATGGGTGTGGCTTGTTAAAGGGGCGTGGGTTTTAAAAAGGGCGTGGTTTTTCAAAGGGGCATGGCTTTCTAATAGGGGGAGGGTCTTGTGCACCCCCATCCTAAAAATTCACCAGCCGCCACTGCTGTAAGCGGAGCGACGCGCAGCGTGTACATGCAGCTGTGTGCGCTCAGTGTGTCCTGCCTTTTCATCTCTGAGCACTCTGCTGCGTCAGGACGCATAGCTGAGCGCACAGAGATGAAATATTTGAACTTCAGAAGCGATGCGAAGCGGAGCGAAGCAGCTGCTTCACCTCGCGCTGCATCTCTTGCAGTGTGTCACAGCCTTAATAAATCTCAAAATAAAAGTCAGTTTGGTTACACAGGGCTAGATTGCGTTACTTTGCGCTCCCACTGGTGCATTAACTTCGCTAGACAGAGACTTTTTTGGGTTGGGTAGCGTGCGTATTTGCACAAGAGTTAACCCAACGTGCACAAAAAGCAGAGGTTAAAATATTGCAACCTCATTAACTTATTCACCCATAGACTTCAATGGTCCTTGAAAATTTGAAAAGAAAACTAGCACTCTTACCCACGCACAAACCCAATTGCATTTATATATATAGTTTTATATATATATATATATATATATATATTGTATTTGTATTTGCAATTATAGTATTGTCATTTTACTTTTAAGTATGAAAATCCTAACGATATATCTACTATATGTTAAGAGGCATCTGACATGAGACTTTGACGGCAACCAGCTGATTTTCTAAATATAGATATATATGAGTAAAATGCCCATATAGGACGGATATAAACAATCTGGTCACTAAGATAACAGACTTGCATTATTCTTTTCCGCTTTGGGTCACGTGATCGCAGATCGGAACCTTTCAGGGGCAGTCCACACCCCCTTCTGCCGACGTATCGGTGTAAGAGTCCCAGCACTTTAATAGAGGTTGATTAATAATGGGACTTATCGTCTGTCTAAGAAGGATCTGAATTTTTAAACCTTCAAAACACGTAAGGCTTTAGGCTACAGGACAAGTGTCCTGCCACAGAATTGTATACTGAATGGTACAGATTTAGAGCGGGGACTGTAATATACAGCTCTACAAAATGGATCTTTGCTAAAGGAATTGAAGACATACTGTTTGGATTACGGCTAGTCATATACCTCATGATTGTGGGGTTGTAAAGTGTGAGTGTGTCTTTATTTGTTTATATGATATTTAATAAATATGGTGTAATGCTATGAGAATTAATTTTGCTTGTCTCCTTATCTTGTTTATGGGACGGTTATATATTGAAACTACTGAGGAACACACAGACACGTGATCTTCGGAAGTTTCTATACAACTAATCTCAGGGATCTAGGACCACTGATCTGTGCTTTCAGGAACCATACTCTGGGAGGAACCAGACCGATACGTGCTTATATTACCTTACTGATTGAGGTAATTTGAAGTAAGTTGACATCTTTGTGGAACACGAGGGCTTTAACTTTGACAGCGCTGCATATAAGGACTGTCATTTATTATCTCGTTTTACAATATTATTCTTTTTTGTAATATCTTTTTGTGGTTTTTTATATATAGTATTTTTTATATATAATCTTTTTTAAATGTGTATATTTACACTGTCTTTTTATTGTTATAGATCATTGTCTATGACAGTAGCGCTTTTCCTAGCTCTCTTTTAATATATATAGGTATATATATAAATACTTTTAATATATTTCCTTCTGCGAAGAACATTGGAATGTGAAATATTTACAGTAAATACATAGTTAAACACTTATATATATGTCTATTAGTTTACATATGTATTTAGATGTGTATATGTGTATATACATACATAAATACACATATAAATACATATGTACACACATATAAACATATATATACATATACAAATGTAGATATGTGTATGTATGTGTGTCTACGATAAAGGACCACTCAATGCAGTAGTATTGCATAATTAACAAGTGCATAATAAAAAGATAATGATTTAACACCTACTCTGAATTTTAAATAAGCAGTAGATTTTTTTTGACACATTTATTTTTCCTCCCATTTTCCAGCCACCTGTATCATTTGACAGACATCAGCTAATCACAGACTAGTATACGTATACCCTGTGAGCTTGTGCACATGCTCAGTAGGAGCTTGTGCCCCAGAAACTGTGCATATAAAGAGACGGTGCAAAATTTGATAATGGAAGTAAATTGGAAAGCATCTTAAACCTGCCACTCTATCTGAATCATAAAAGTTTATTTTGACTTGAGTATCCCTTTAAAGGACATGAGGCCTCATATATTTGAGCCCTTATAACTTTTTTATGCAATATTTGTTTTAAATCATTTTTATCATTTTTATTATGATTGTAAATCAAAAAGGAAAAGGCAGCACTACAGTGACTTGGTAGAAGATTGTCCCCAAGCTTAGTTGGTAGTCAGATCATACAACAGAACAGAGAAGTACCAAGAATCACACATTTGTCTACACAAGAAAAATCTGCTCAATAAGTAAATCAATTTAAGAGTCACTGCATGGAAAGTTCACAAGTTATTTGAGTTTAACGGCTCCATGTACTAAGCAGTCAGCGAGCTACCCGCAACAAATCTCGCGTCCAAACTCGCAAACTGATATGTACAAAGCCGTCAATTATGTAAAAACTCCCATCTTTAAAATTGCGAGATAGTAATAGGGGCTATGATGGTTATTTTTCATCGATATGTTTGTTTGCCATCTACCCCTGAAGAATGGCAATCTATCAAGTCAAATTTCTATAGGATGGCTGGGATGCCCAATGTCCTAGGTGCCATAGACTGTACCCATGTTGCTGTAAGACCACTTCAAGCTCTTAAGGAGATCTATAGGAATAGAAAGCATTTCCATTCCTTGAATGTCCAGATGGTCTGTAACCCCCACATGAGGATTATTAGTGTCCGTTCTAACTTTCCTGGCTCCTGTCATGATTCTTACATCTTAAGGCAGACTGGGTTATACAGGAAGTTCGAGGACGGAAATATGCCTGACGGATGGCTTCTAGGTAAGCATAACTGGCGTCTAATATGTCTCTCATTTCAATGTACCAAAATTGCGCCCAATTTGTCGACTGTAATCTGTATAGTTTAATTGTATAGTTCTGAATCTTTATAATTATTCTTATATTAATATTTATATTTATTATATCTTCTATTAGGAGATGGAGGGTACTCATGTACAGAATGGCTGTTGACTCCCTATAACAACCCACAGACCAGAAGTCAAGTACGTTTCAATGAAGCTCACCGATCTACCAGGGGGATTATTGAGAGGACTTTCGGTCTTTTGAAAATGCGGTTTCGATGTCTTGATCGTTCTGGTGGTGCTATGCAGTATGCACCAGAGAAAGTTGCCAAAATTATATTGGTTTGCTGCATACTGCACAATATTGCAATTAAAAGAGGCTGTCCATTAGAAGATGAAGATCCAATAGATGCTGATGATTTACCAGAAGAAATATGTGTAGAACAAGCTAATAGGCGTGGAAATGCAACAAGGGACATGGTTTCAGAACAATATTTTGTGTTTGAGGATTAAAGTTTCAGTTGATCAATAAAAAGCTTTCTTTATTAACTTGTCTCCATTTTTTTTTAAGAGTTAAGGTTATTAAAAATCACTCATGATAAACAGTTAAATACATAACAGTTGTTGCTCTTCAATTATCAAAGGTTTCAAATAAATAAAGTTTATGATCAAAGTTATTACAGACAATATATTATAGGTAATACATTGTCTTTGTGACATCACACTAGTGTCTACAGCTGCTCTCACTCTTTTACATATGTGATTATTGTAATGTAATCCCTCCATAGCTGATGCTAATTCATTGTATTGTGTCATTGAATTGTAGCTGTAACAAGCGACAGTATATTCAACAGTGCTTTATGTTATCAGATTGGATTTTTGAGTTAAAAAAGACTTGCTAATTTTATTTGTTTTATTCTAACCTCTATTTTTAACAGCTACTAGGTTTTCCCATATTCAAATAAATACCTTAAGGGCTTACTCTTAGCACTTATTTTCTTAACCTTTATAATATATTTTTGCATTCAAGATTTGTTAAAAGAATAGTGGCATATAGAAAATAATGACAAAATAAATTATTTTATTACAAAATTATAATCTTTAAACATTATATATTAACAATTGTAAACCAAAGTAACTTGTTATACATATAAACACATCTGAAAAAAAAGGAAATGTTTAGAAACCAAATAACAATTGTAAACCAAAATAAATTCTAATACATATAAACACATATGAAACAAAGAAAATGTTTAGAAACAAAATAACAATTGTAAACCAAACAACATTTTAATACATATAAACACATCTTAAAAAAATTAAATGTTTATAAACAAATTAAAAATTGTAAACCAAATTAAATTTTATAACATAAAAACACATCTGAAACAAATAAAATGTTTAGAAACAATAACTATTGTAAACCAAAGTATAAATGTTAATACATATCAACACATCTGAAACAAAGAAAATGTATAGAAACCAAATATCATTTGTAATAACTATCAACATCGATATTTACAAACCTTCATAAAATACATTAATCTACATATACATTATATTTTTCTCTATTTTTCGGGGATACATATCTATATCAATGCGCTAATGATTGACATAACGATTAATCACGTCATCGTCTAACATGTCGCGTCCTGAACATTTTGGTGCTGGAGAATTGGTGATATTAGTTTATGCCATGGATAAATATTTCCCTAAACGGATTGGTGGTGTGAGGGGAGTGAGACAGGAATGCAGAGACAAAATTATATACGAGATGCTGAGAAGAATGCATCGTATTTCAAAAATTAAAAGAACAAGGCGACAGTGTCTTAGAAAATATAGTGATTTGAAGAGAAGAGAACCGAAGTACTATAAATCGATTCGAAGAGTGATAAGGACATGTAAGTTTCAAAATTATATATGAAATAATTTTTAATAATATAAAAAAAGGGTTTATTTTTGAACTGCGTCATCATTGACGAATCCAGGAAAATAATATTTCCTGAGTGTTACTTTGACTATATTAGTATATACAATTGCAAAAAGTTACAAAAGTAAGCATGCAGAACTGAGTTAGTAGATTAAAATTTAACTATATTACTATATACACTTAAAAGGTTAGAAAACTTAGCATACAAAAATGAGTTAGTAGAGTAAAATATAACTATATTAGTATATACCATTGAAACATGCAGAACTGAGTTAGTAGAATAAAATATAAATATATTACTATATAACATTGAAACATGTTAGAAAAGTAAGCATGCAGAACTGAATGTTTTGAAAACAAAAAATTACTTGGAATAATTAAAATTTTATTATTAAAATTTTTTATTATATATATGTTTATAGATATGATAAGTAGGAGAATGAAGTGTGCACACCCACCACGCTACTTAAGGTCAATGTTGGTGCAAACACCCGGAAGTGAAGCTCTTTCTCCACCTTTGCCAATAACACTATTGGATATTGAATTATCTCCAAATCCATATGTAATTTGTCATAAAGAGACACAGACAGGTAATGACTTATTATTTAAATTTTAAATCATATATTTTAGGTTTTGGCTTAAAAAGTTTTAGTATGCAATATTAATCAAGTTGCTAATTTACTTCTATTATCATTTTTTTCCTCATTAACTTTCTATCTTTATTTGAAAAAGAGGGCATCTAAGCTAAGGAGCCAGCCCATTTTTGGTTGAGCACCATGGACAGCACTCTTTGATTGGTTCTGTCCAATTAGCAAGTACAACACAGTTGGTTCACCAAAAATGGGCTGGCATCTAAACTTAGATTCTTGCTTTTCAAATAAAGATACAAAAAGAATGAAGTAAAATAGAAAGTTTATTTAAATTGCATGCACTATCTGAATCATGAAACTTAGAAATTGGTTTCTATGTCACTTTTAATGATTATTATTATTATTGTTTTAAATAATATATACAAGGTTTTTGATTTAATAGTTTTCTATCTTTGTAATTTCGTTCATAGATATTACCATGGAAGAAATGGAAACTAGTATGGAAATGGAAGAATTTCAAAATCCTGATAGTGTGACAATATTTGAAGCATTGACTTCAGATGATACTCAACCAAGGATAGAAGTTTTACCAACAATGATGGTAGACAAAGGTATGTTTCATACTCAGTAATCTTAAATCTAAGAAAATACAAGTTTTAACTAATACATATATTGTATATTTCAAATAGGAGTTGGCTCAGATGAAAGCTTTAAAGGAGTGGACATAAGTGTAGAAGCTAATATAGTAGATAACGTAGATAACAGCACATCAGGAGGTAATATTTGTGATGAAAAACCCTATGATACATTGAATATGTATATGACAATTGAATTAAAATTTGCTTTTCATTTATTTTTCTACAGATTTATCTTCAACATCAACTATTGAGACTGCAGACAAAAGTACTCAGAGTTGTCTAGAAGATCATGTTAAACAAAAAATTTCTAAAATTAGGGCAACTTTGGGAATGTTAATGGAGCAAGTAGATTTTTTATACCGTAAATATGTAATTTGATTTCATTTTTTGTTTTGTCATGATTAATAACTGAGAAAAACTTGTGTTGAAGAATCAAAAGTGAGTTTGAATTTATGTAAATAAACGTTTTTTTTGCCCATAAAAAAATTTGTCTTTATTAAATAATAACATTTTAAACTTAAAGGGACACTGTATCCAAATTTTATCTTTTGTGATTCAGATAGAGCATGCAATTTTAAGCAACTTTCAAATGTACTCCTATTATCAAATTTGCATGCTCTATCTGAATCACAAAAGATAAAATTTGGATACAGTGTCCCTTAAAAATACACCAAAAATAACTTAGTAAACAATATACAGAGTAAAAAAATTAACAGTGACTAACATTTTAAACTTAAAGGGACACTGTATCCAAATTTTATCTTTTGTGATTCAGATAGAGCATGCAATTTTAAGCAACTTTCAAATGTACTCCTATTATCAAATTTGCATGCTCTATCTGAATCACAAAAGAAAAAATTTGAGTACAGTGTCCCTTAAAAATACACCAAAAATAACTTAGTAAACAATATACAGAGTAAAAAAATTAACAGTGACTAACATTTTAAACTTAAAGGGACACTGTATCCAAATTTTATCTTTTGTGATTCAGATAGAGCATGCAATTTTAAGCAACTTTCAAATGTACTCCTATTATCAAATTTGCATGCTCTATCTGAATCACAAAAGAAAAAATTTGAGTACAGTGTCCCTTAAAAATACACCAAAAATAACTTAGTAAACAATATACAGAGTAAAAAAATTAACAGTGACTAAATAATACAAAATGTTCACTCCAGACGTGGCCTCTTTGGGTCTGTTGTAGCCTCCCTTTCACTGACAATAGCCAACAGAGATTGTAATGTCCTTTCGCTGATGCTCAAAGCTCTGTTAATTTGATGGTTTTTCTCTTCATCCATCTGCCTCTGCCACTGGAACATCTCTCTTTGCAGCTGTAATTTCTGCATCTCTATCTCATTCCTTTGCCTTTCGATTTCCACATTTTTTTCTGACAGAGCAGCCCAGCGTTCAATATTTGTGTTAATAATGTTTTGCATTTCTCTGTGGTCCTCTCTGTATTGCCTTGCCAGTGTCAACATTTCCCTCAATGCAACATCGCCCAATTGTCCTTCTGCCGGTGTATTGTCAATATTTACACCACCTGTTTGCAGTTCAATTGGTGGTGCCTGTGTTTCAACAGGTTCCTCAATGTTTTCTGGTGTGTGAATTTCATCTGGTTGCGCATCTCCCAAATCTTCAAGAATATCTGGAGTCTCACTTCCATCATGCCCTCCTGGTGGTTCATCTTGAATGGGATTTTCCACTATCGGCATGAGATTGATAGTGATCTCCCTTGATGAGTTTTCTTCTTCTAGATCAAGACATAACAAATTGTTAGTAAATAAAAATAAAATGTTATAAAAACACTTGCAGAAATAGAATAGAAGGAGAGAGCAGATACAACCGTCATACAACAATTTAAGTTATATTATATATATATACATATGTGATACATACCATCAAATAATGGAGATGAATGTCCAGTCAATCCCTGGAAAAGACGTCCCAAATCACCTATAAAAAAATAAATAACATAAAAATAAATAAATAAAATGCTTTTTTGTCAATGTAACGATATATTCAAAATTATTAATGGAAATGTATTTTGCAATTAACTGGACACTGAAGCAAAAATAATCTTTTTGAGAATAAGATATATTGCATGGAATTTCTATCAGCTTTCTTATGTAATACTATGATCAATTCTCAAAAAAAATAATGATAAATTTTAAAAAAATTAGAAAGTTGATTAAAATAGCATGCATGCTCTACACGAATCCTCATATAAAAAAATTTGTACAGTGTCCCTTTCATGAAAATCTATGATCATTGCTATTTGAACTTCAAATTACATTCCATCTGTAAAAGATCTCGAAATAGAATATGTCAATAATGACATTTGACATTTTAAAAAAAAATAAAAAAAAAAAATTGAGAGATAAAAGAGATAAAACACACAACATTGAAATTATTCATTTGTAAAGTACTTACCAGTTGATCTACCAACACCAGTTTGTGGAGTGCTGGTCCTTAGATCAGGAAGTGTGTCCGCCGAGGAAGTTGTGTGTGTAACATTAGATGATGAGCGTATTAATTGTCCATGTGTAAAACTGTCCGAAGGTCTGGAAACAGCTGCACTGGGTGGTCTTGAAACCGCAGAAGAAGAAGTAGAACAAGTGGGCACTTCGTTACTCCTCACAGGCTCTGCTGTTGTTGGCATCGCTTTAAAAAAAAAAAAAAAAAAATTAGGTTTATTTTTATTTCTAGTTGAAACTGAAAGCTAAAAGTGTTAATAATAATAATTACAGCAGTGAATGCAGGCTCAATCATTAAAGGGACATGCCAACCACCTTTTTTTATGATTTGGAAAGAGAATGCAGTTATAAACATCTTTATAATTTACTTATATTATCTAATTTGTTTTATTCTCTTGATATTCTTTGTTGAAAAGCATTTGATTGATGCACAAAGAAGCCTCGTGTGATTGGCTCAACATGTGTATTTATTTTTCTTCAACTAAGGATATCTAGAAAATGAAGCCAAAGAAATAATGGAAGTAATATGTTGTTTAAATTTCAATTCTCTATCCGAATCATTAATAAAAGATTTTGGGTTTAGTGGCCCTTTAAAGGGACATGAAAAAATATAATTACCTTTACAAATTGCATAAGAAAATAACAATATTATTTTAATAGTTTTCAAATTACATTATTTCTATTGTCATTATCTTTTTATGGTTTCTATGCAATACTGGTTTGAAAATAAACACATGGGTGTTATCTTTAGGGATCACTATATTAATAATCAACAAATCTTTAGTTCCGTTAGACCATTAAAAAAAAGGCAGTATAACAATACTATTATTGTACAATCCCTTATACATATGTGCAACATAAATGATTACAGTATTTGGGGCCTAAATGGCTTGTACAATCCCTTATACATATATGCGAGATAAATTATTACAGTATTTCGGGCCTAAATGGCTTGTACAATCCCTTATACATATATGCGACATAAATGATTACAGAATTCGGGGCCTAGATGGCATATAGGATACTGAAGCGTAAGAAGTCAGATAATGTTATTTTAAAGAAATATATATTGGAGACAATAACCTATCATAACTTTAAAAAGAACATTTACGTCAACTATGTTGTACATTTACCTCTTAAATCACTGTCACAATCATCGGTTATGCCAGTGATGATCTCCGGTCCCAGACGCTGAACAAGCTTCTGCTCATAGTCATTGAGGTCGGCCACATATGCTGGTCCACCTCCGGTAGCACGTGCCGAATTTTTCTCTCTGGCCAATTTAGCTTTGGCGAAGCGTTTGATGTCGTTGTAACGCTTCTTCAGCTGATCGACATCCTTTTTTCCTGGACCCTGGGCACTAACAGCGTCGCTGATCCTTTGCCAGATCTGCTTCCTTCTAGAAAAATTTGTCTGTTTGACACGACATCCAAACAAATAATCATAAGAGTCAATAATCATATCAATCAAAACGACGTTTTGCTGATGAGAAAAGTGAGGATTCTTGGATTTTGAAGCGGTTTCAGATCCAGATGAAGCCATATTGAAATAGTAAATAAAGATCACAAAAACGAGCGCTCTGTAATTACTCTGCAAAAATTTTGGAACAATAATACAGTTGTTTAGAAAACTTGTCCATTTATAGGAGCAAAATTCTATTCCCGCGTCTACTATGACGTTCATGACACCTTACATGTCACGTGTTAACAATTGGCCAGACAATTGAACTGAAAGTTAAGTACATCAGCTTATTCGCGGCGAGCGAGGCGTCAAATTTATCAATATTCCGCCACTGCTCGCGGCGGGCTAGAGGTGTCTATTTATTGTGGGATTATTAGTACATAGCTACAGCGGACACCATTTCGCCCGCGGCGAGTAACGGCGAGTTTAGCCACGTCTAAAATGACGGATGAATTGACGGCTTAGTACATGGAGCCCTAAGAGTCCCAATCGGGTCCAATGAAGTCTATTTAGAACTGTATTAATTCGCACAGCAAGTTCCTTTGGTTATATTCCTCCCCAAATGTAGTGATTACTACATACCGCCGCTGTCTATCTTCTGAGGAATGATGCTCAAAGACTGTTCCGGTGTTCCATTTTGGTTGGGTGAGAAAACCCTTCTGTTGCCGATCTGGTAGATCGTCCCCACAGGCCAAGAGCTATTTCATTACCAACCCTCTGTAAGGTAAGGGTGAAGGACTTACAATGTTCTTCGGTTCCGGTCGGGTGAGTGAACCCTCCTTGTGCCAATCTGGTTGTCCTTCCACTCAGGTTGTGAGCTCGTCAGAGTGGGCATGATCCACTAACTGGCTTTGGGGCTTCTTGGTACATCACCAACAAGGCAGAGATGGATACACTGCAGCTGTGGAGGGGAAGGGCAAACTATCCTTGCTCTTAAACTTGAAAACAGAGCTCAGGTCAGCAAAAAACTGTATTTCCAACCGCAAGATGCAAATGTAAATATCCAAAAATAAAGTTGCTGAAACTGTAGTCTTGCTGAGTATTCCGTTTATTAGGTTGTGCCATATAATGTTAACAGGTCACAAACAAAGACACCTGAAGTGTTTCACGCATGCGTACATGCGCTTCATCAGAGGTTGATTGTCAGAAGAATAGTTAAAAGAATTGGCTTAGAAAGAATGGCACTTTTAGGTGCAATGTGAGATCTTGTGGAAATTGTAGACAGATTTTGATGGGGGATAAATTTCATAGCTCAACTACACAGGAGGAATTTCATATTATGCATTATGCAAACTGTAGTACAGAATTTGTAGTGCATCTTCTGGAATGTAATATTTGTCATGATCAATATATAGGGCAAACTTCACAGAGCTTGAGGTCAATAATAGGTGAACACAAAAGGGATATCAAGAATTATACTAAGGAATCAAGTGTAGCGAGACATTTCAAAGGTTTTCATTTTACAAATGAACCTAGGTTTTCTGTTCAGGTTATTGAGATCTTGAACCCTCTATTAAGACGTGGAAATAAAAGTAAAGCATTAAAAAAGAAAGAGAGTTATATTGGATATCTCAGTTAAAAACAAAAGCACCACTGGGTTTAAATCAAGAGTGGGATATGAGTTGTGGAATAGATGTTTTGGTACTGAAAGAATTTAGAGGATCAGGAGTCTAACATGATTATAAATCACAATTATTATTTGTGTGAATATACTTTAAATAATAGGTTTTATAAATTATTGTTGGTTATGAATATCATTTCGACTGTGTATTTCATTATAGATGGTATATCATCCTAGTGTCTTCTGATTGTATATATCATTACATACTGTATATCCTTGGTGTGATATTTTGTATTAATTTACAGATATATTGTATCATACTTGAATTGAATTTCACCATTTGTGTTTAGATATATCTGTATACATTGGTGTAGTTATACTCCAAGTGGTGTGTCACGTTCATACATGTGAGCCTATATGGCACATTTTGCATAAGCTATGTCATTCTAGTGATTTGTCCAAGGTTGAGTCACTCCTGCTACTTATTATGGGCCCACTTTTTATGAACACATTTGTATGTATTCTTGGTGACTTGTCATGTTTGCTAATACGGGTGGTAATGGTTGTCAAGGCATATCACATCTTTTCTGTGGCATGCCATTTGGAGATTATCATCGCTATTATTATTATTATTATTACTACTATATTTAATTATCTGGTTATTGGATGGTGTATAACCATACTAGTGATAATTCCATTTTTTGCAACCATCACCAAAGTCTTCTTCATGATTTTACCTCATTTGAATACTTAAATACCTTATCTGAGTGTTCAGGCTATAAGATGAATTTGCATCAATGTATATGTTTTTATGTTGATTTTTTTATGCTATTTTGTAATCTGAGGTTTCCATGACGATGATGTGAGTACTGATTGGTAGCCCATGGTTTAAATAGCAATGGGAGCATGTTTGTTGTACCCTATGATTAAGTGCTGCAGAGCATGAAACGCGTAAGGAATTCTTTCCCTTTTCCTGCTGGACACTTTCGTTTTTAATGATGTTCAAATAAAGCTGTTATTTATATATATATATATATATATATATATATATATATATATATATATATATATATATATACCCTCTGATGAAGTGAATGTAATTCACGAAACGCGTAAGGGCACGCCCACTTCTGACATCACTTCCTGTCCAGGGAGACCAAGCTTCAAACACTTCAGCAACGGACCCTGTCACTGACAGGCTTAAGAATCCACATCCATCCGGATATTGTGAGCTATCTAGAGCTCAAAAAACCACAAGGAATCATCATCTAGCTGTATTTACAGCTATTTATTACGGTTTTTCATCATAAACACCAACTTATCCAACTGAACTCTGGGAGCTTTTCAGAGCTCAAAACCACCATAAGGAATTTACCTCCAGCTGTACTTACAGCATCCTATATCACAATATCACTAATTTTTATCAGCAAGCTGTTTTTGCACCAGCCCTGATAAAAAAAAACTCACTACCGGATTTAAAGAAATATACTATATTTCATCTGCTCACATATTTCTGTCCCTGATCTGGACTATTATCAAAGAGGATTTCTGTTTATCATTTTTTATTGGACATTGGAAAATAAAAGTGTTTTTATTTTATATTTCACTTTGTGTCCTTGCAAGCATCATTTATACACATCTCATGAGTGCTGCAATTAATATCCACAATTGATCTCATAGTATGTAAACTGAGCACTAATTGGTTTGCATACATAAAGTTTATACCATACTCCAGAGAGGAGAAGCCTTTCAAGTATAAAGAAGGGTAAAAAAAAATAAACAGCAACAAGGAAAGAAATCCAGCAAAAATAATTAAAGTGTCTCTACCTAACTCCAGAGAAGTTTGTCTGAAATACCAACATATTTCTACTCCAGGGATATCAAGATTTCCACCTGCTAAAAGTTTCTGCATACCAGCTGGAAACATCTTTACCACAGATAGGGATTACATCCCCTCCATGCTTCCAACATACCTCACATGTTTGAGGTTAAACAAGGTGAGCACATTTGAATCTCACTTTTAGTTTTTGATTGCCTAGTACTGACATACTGCACCATTTGGTTTTGTTTTTGTTTTTCTCCATTCTATGTGCGCTGAACTCTGAAACTCAACTATATATATATATATATATATATATATATATATATATATATATATATATATATAGATAGATAGATAGATAGATAGATAGATAGATATATAGATATTTAGGTATAGATATATATTTTACATTAACATGGTATTTATATAGAAATATATATTTAAAAAAAAGAAAAAACTTTCTATGTGAAGAACATTGTAATGTAAAATATGCGTAACGAGCTTCAAGTTGTGCGCTAAAGTTCTAACGCGGTGTTGCTTAAGCGCATATGAAGAATTAGTTATCTTAAATGGTCAGGAAACCCTAACATTTTCTTTCATGATTTGGATAGAAAATACAATTTTAAACAACTTTCCAATTTACTTCTATTATAAAAATTTGCTTCATTCTCTTGTTATCCTTTGCTGAAGGAACAGCATTGCCCTACTGGCAGCTAGACCTTCCTATCCCTTAATTGAAATGTTAAATATAAATTATTGAAAAAATATTAATTATTATTAGTAATTATTATAGTTACTGTAAAATATACAAATGTATCTTTGTATTTTGTAGAATATTTAGTCTATCTCAATAATTATTTACTTTAATTAATATTTTTCAATATTTTATATTTAATTAATACATACCACACCTTGATATAACTCATGTGGGGTTAGCGCACATGAAGAATTAGTGTACTCCTGTTAGGTTTACGTGTATAAGTCCAACAGGAGTATACTAAATCTTCACACAAGCCTGAAATGAGTTATATTAAGGTGCGTTATGTATTGAAGAAAAATGATATTAAAGTATTTCCTAATGTACCTATGGCTTTAGCACAGACGGCCTAGAACACCTTTTGGATAGTGCGCAAGCGAAAGCTAGAATAGGGTTCTGCAGCGTGCCCCATAGGAATCTATGGGAAAATGGGAGTTACAGCAGTTGCAATATCTGACGTCCTGATGTTAGAGCACCTGGGACTTTCACTTGAGCACAAACTTTTAACTTACACTCACCTAAATTACAAGTTTTATGGTACGGCTATACCGCTGAAAAATTGGCCTGTGTGCGCAGAATGGCAGATCACCCGTATCACAAAACGCGGCGATACGGCTTTATCGCTAGCGTTTTAGCCAGTACCAAAACTCTCTATTCCACACTCAAAAAATGACTATTGAGTGTGGAATTGTCAGGTCTCCCATTGTTCGGTCAGGCTATTACGCTAGCTATTTAGCTTATACTGCAACGATCCTATTGGCTGATTTGAACAGCCAATAGGATTGCAGTAGCTCTCATCCTATTGGCTGATTTGAACATTTCAGCCAATAGGAATGCAAGGTAACCCAAATATAAAACGGGTACCTTGAACTGAATCTTTAGTGTGCGGCAACAATCACATGAAGAGGATCCTCCACGCTGGATGGCTCTGCTGCCGCCGGTCCTGCTCCGCGGCCACCTACGATCCATGCCGCCTTTGCTCCGGATGAAGATGGAAGATGTTCCCGTGCTGGATGAAGATGGAGATGCCTGGAAGACGACCTTCACCGCCGGACTTCAGGAATGGCGAGTACATATTTCAAGGTTAGTCTTAGGTTTTTGTTTTTGTTTTTTTTGGGTGGGTTTTTTTTTTTTAGATTAGGGATTTTTTAATTTTTTAATGGGCACTAAAGAGCTGATTGCCCTTTAGGGGCAATGGGTAACTTAGATTTATTTAGACTTTTTTTTATTTTAAGAGGTTGGTTGGGTGGGGGGTTTTACTGTTAGGGGGGAATTTGTAATTTTTTTATGTAAAAGTGCTGTTTAACTTAGGGTAATGCCCTACAAAAGGCCCTTGTAAGGGCTATTGGTAGTTTATTGTTAGATTAGGGGGTGTTTTTATTTTGGGGTGGCATTTTTCTTTTTATAGGGGTATAAGATTAGGTTTAATTTTTATTATTTTGGATAATTTCATTTATTATTTTTGTAATCTTAGATTTTTTTATTTTTTTGTAATTTTAGAGGGGTTTTTTGGAATGTTAGTTTTTTTTGTTTTGTTTTTTCGTAGTGTTAGGAATTTTTAATTTTGTAATTTAGGCCTAGATTTAGAGTTCGGTGTTAGCCGTGAAAACCAGCGTTAGAGGCTCCTAACGCTGGTTTTAGGCTACCGCAGGTATTTGGAGTCACTCAAAATAGGGTCTAACGCTCACTTTTCAGCCGCGACTTTTCCATACCGCAGATCCCCTTACGTCAATTGCGTATCCTATCTTTTCAATGGGATCTTCCTAACGCCGGTATTTAGAGTCGTTTCTGAAGTGAGCGTTAGAGCTCTAACGACAAAACTCCAGCCGCAGGAAAAAAGCAGGAGTTAAGAGCTTTCTGGGCTAACGCCGGTTCATAAAGCTCTTAACTACTGTACTCTAAAGTACACTAACACCCATAAACTACCTATGTACCCCTAAACTGAGGTCCCCCCACATCGCCGCAACTCGATTAAATTTTTTTAACCCCTAATCTGCCGACCGCCACCTACGTTATACTTATGTACCCCTAATCTGCTGCCCCTAACCCCGCTGACCCCTGTATTATATTTATTAACCCCTAACCTGCCCCCCACAACGTCGCCACCAGCTACCTACAATAATTAACCCCTAATCTGCCGACCGCAAAGAGCCGCCACCTACGTTATCCTTATGTACCCCTAATCTGCTGCCCCTAACACCGCCGACCCCTATATTATATTTATTAACCCCTAATCTGCCCCCCACAACGTCGCCGCAAGCTACTTACAATAATTAACCCCTAATCTGCCGACCGCAAAGCGCCGCCACCTACGTTATCCTTATGTACCCCTAATCTGCTGCCCCTAACACCGCCGACCCCTATATTATATTTATTAACCCCTAATCTGCCCCCCACAACGTCGCCGCAAGCTACTTAACATAATTAACCCCTAATCTGCCGACCGCAAAGCGCCGCCACCTACGTTATCCTTATGTACCCCTAATCTGCTGCCCCTAACACCGCCGACCCCTATATTATATTTATTAACCCCTAATCTGCCCCCCTCAACGTCGCCGACACCTGCCTACACTTATTAACCCCTAATCCGCCGAGCGGACCGCACCGCTACTATAATAAAGTTATTAACCCCTAATCCGCCTCACTAACCCTATCATAAATAGTATTAACCCCTAATCTGCCCTCCCTAACATTGCCGACACCTAACTTCAATTATTAACCCCTAATCTGACGACCGGAGCTCATCGCTACTATAATAAATGGATTAACCCCTAAAGCTAAGTCTAACCCTAACACTAACACCCCCCTAACTTAAATATAATTTAAATCTAACGAAATTAATTATCTCTTATTAAATAAATTATTCCTATTTAAAGCTAAATACTTACCTGTAAAATAAATCCTAATATAGCTACAATATAAATTATAATTATATTATAGCTATTTTAGGATTAATATTTATTTTACAGGTAACTTTGTAATTATTTTAACCAGGTACAATAGCTATTAAATAGTTAAGAACTATTTAATAGTTACCTAGTTAAAATAATAACAAAATTACCTGTAAAATAAGTCCTAACCTAAGTTATAATTAAACCTAACACTACCCTATCAATAAATTAATTAAATAAAATACCTACAATTACCTACAATAAAACCTAACACTACACTATCAATAAATAAATTAAATACAATTTCTACAAATAACTACAATTACATAAACTAACTAAAGTACAAAAAATAAAAAAGAACTAAGTTACAAAAAATAAAAAAATATTTACAAACATAAGAAAAATATTACAACAATTTTAAACTAATTACACCTACTCTAAGCCCCCTAATAAAATAACAAAGCCCCCCAAAATAAAAAAATGCCCTACCCTATTCTAAATTAATAAATTTAAAAGCTCTTTTACCTTACCAGCCCTGAACAGGGCCCTTTGCGGGGCATGCCCCAAGAGATTCAGCTCTTTTGCCTGTAAAAAAAAACATACAATACCCCCCCCCAACATTACAACCCACCACCCACATACCCCTAATCTAACCCAAACCCCCCTTAAATAAACCTAACACTAAGCCCCTGAAGATCATCCTACCTTGTCTTCACCATACCCGGTTCACCGATCGGTCCAGAAGAGCTCCTCCGATGTCCTGATCCAAGCCCAAGCGGGGGGCTGAAGAGGTCCATGATCCGGCTGAAGTCTTCATCCAAGCGGGCCAGAAGAGGTCTTCCATCCGATTGAAGTCTTCATCCAAGCGGCATCCATCCGGAGCGAAGCGGCAGCATCCTGAAGACCTCCACCGCGGAACATCCATCCTGGCCGACGACTGAACGACGAATGACGGTTCCTTTAAATGACGTCACCCAAGATGGCGTCCCTCGAATTCCGATTGGCTGATAGGATTCTATCAGCCAATCGGAATTAAGGTAGGAATATTCTGATTGGCTGATGGAATCAGCCAATCAGAATCAAGTTCAATCCGATTGGCTGATCCAATCAGCCAATCAGATTGAGCTCGCATTCTATTGGCTGTTCCGATCAGCCAATAGAATGCGAGCTCTATCTGATTGGCTGATTGGATCAGCCAATCGGATTGAACTTGATTCTGATTGGCTGATTCCATCAGCCAATCAGAATATTCCTACCTTAATTCCGAATGGCTGATAGAATCCTATCAGCCAATCGGAATTCGAGGGACGCCATCTTGGGTGACGTCATTTAAAGGAACCGTCATTCGTCGTTCAGTCGTCGGCCAGGATGGATGTTCCGCGGTGGAGGTCTTCAGGATGCTGTCGCTTCGCTCCGGATGGATGCCGCTTGGATGAAGACTTCAATCGGATGGAAGACCTCTTCTGGCCCGCTTGGATGAAGACTTCAGCCGGATCATGGACCTCTTCAGCCCCCCGCTTGGGCTTGGATCAGGACATCGGAGGAGCTCTTCTGGACGGATCGGTGAACCTGGTATGGTGAAGACAAGGTAGGATGATCTTCAGGGGCTTAGTGTTAGGTTTATTTAAAGGGGGTTTGGGTTAGATTAGGGGTATGTGGGTGGTGGGTTGTAATGTTGGGGGGGGGGTATTGTATGTTTTTTTTTACAGGCAAAAGAGCTGAATTTCTTGGGGCATGCCCCGCAAAGGGCCCTGTTCAGGGCTGGTAAGGTAAAAGAGCTTTTAAATTTATTAATTTAGAATAGGGTAGGGCATTTTTTTATTTTGGGGGGCTTTGTTATTTTATTAGGGGGCTTAGAGTAGGTGTAATTAGTTTAAAATTGTTGTAATATTTTTCTTATGTTTGTAAATATTTTTTTATTTTTTGTAACTTAGTTCTTTTTTATTTTTTGTACTTTAGTTAGTTTATGTAATTGTAGTTATTTGTAGAAATTGTATTTAATTTATTTATTGATAGTGTAGTGTTAGGTTTTATTGTAGGTAATTGTAGGTATTTTATTTAATTAATTTATTGATAGGGTAGTGTTAGGTTTAATTATAACTTAGGTTAGGACTTATTTTACAGGTAATTTTGTTATTATTTTAACTAGGTAACTATTAAATAGTTCTTAACTATTTAATAGCTATTGTACCTGGTTAAAATAATTACAAAGTTACCTGTAAAATAAATATTAATCCTAAAATAGCTATAATATAATTATAATTTATATTGTAGCTATATTAGGATTTATTTTACAGGTAAGTATTTAGCTTTAAATAGGAATAATTTATTTAATAAGAGATAATTAATTTCGTTAGATTTAAATTATATTTAAGTTAGGGGGGTGTTAGTGTTAGGGTTAGACTTAGCTTTAGGGGTTAATCCATTTATTATAGTAGCGATGAGCTCCGGTCGTCAGATTAGGGGTTAATAATTTAAATTAGGTGTCGGCGATGTTAGGGAGGGCAGATTAGGGGTTAATACTATTTATGATAGGGTTAGTGAGGCGGATTAGGGGTTAATAACTTTATTATAGTAGCGCTCAGGTCCGCTCGGCAGATTAGGGGTTAATAAGTGTAGGCAGGTGTCGGCGACGTTGAGGGGGGCAGATTAGGGGTTAATAAATATAGGGGTCGGCGGTGTTAGGGGCAGCAGATTAGGGGTACATAAGGATAACGTAGGTGGCGGCGCTTTGCGGTCGGCAGATTAGGGGTTAATTATTGTAAGTAGCTGGCGGCGACATTGTGGGGGGCAGGTTAGGGGTTAATAAATATAATACAGGGGTCGGCGGGGTTAGGGGCAGCAGATTAGGGGTACATAGGGATAATGTAAGTTGCGGCGGTTTACGGAGCGGAAGATTAGGGGTTAATAATATAATGCAGGGGTCAGCGATAGCGGGGGCGGCAGATTAGGGGTTAATAAGTGTAAGGTTAGGGGTGTTTAGACTCGGGGTACATGTTAGAGTGTTAGGTGCAGACGTAGGAAGTGTTTCCCCATAGGAAACAATGGGGCTGCGTTAGGAGCTGAACGCTGCTTTTTTGCAGGTGTTAGGTTTTTTTTCAGCTCAAACAGCCCCATTGTTTCATATGGCAGAATCGTGCACGAGCACGTTTTTTAGGCTGGCCGCGTCCGTAAGCAACTCTGGTATCGAGAGTTGCATTTGCGGTAAAAATGCTCTACGCTCCTTTTTTGGAGCCTAACGCAGCATTTTTTTGAACTCTCGATACCAGAGTTAATTTTATGGTGCGGCCAGAAAAAAGCCTGCGTAGCGTTAACAGCCCATCTACCGCCAAACTCCAAATCTAGGCCTTAGTTTTTTTATTTTTAGTTTATTTTTGTTTTTTAAATAGTTATGTTAGGTTTTTTATAGTTTAAGCCTAGGTTTTTTTTTATTTCACAGGTAAATTTTTATTTATTTTAAGGTAGTTATATTGTAACTTTAATTTAAAGTTGGGGGGGTAATAGTTTAATTTAGGTGTTAGCGATGCAGGGGCAGTGATTTAGGGGTTAATAACTTTATTTAGTGTTGGCAATGTCGGGGGACGGCGGATTAGGGATATTTAGACTAGGGGTTTATGTTAGGGTGTTAGATTTATACATAACTTTCTTGTCTCCAAAGACATCAATGGGGATTCAGTTATAGCAATCGCCATTCCGCAATCACAGGTGTTAATTTTTTTTTTTTATTCTTTTTCTCCAATGATGTCTATAGGGGGAAACGTGCGTGAGCACGTCAAGTCCAGCCTTGGCTTTTGTGCGGTATGGAGCTTAACGAACCATATTGCACAACACAGGAAGGTTTTTTTTTGTAATTTGTAATGGCAGCGCTATGGAATGTGTGTTATTTACGCACATGGTTTAGCACATAACTTGTCATTTAGGTGACTATGAGCACAAGAATAGAAGCATTTTTTCTTTAACTTAAACGGCTTTAGTACTCAATAGCGCTAATATTTTTGTGCTCCACTTGTAATCTAGATCAATAAATCTGATCCAACAAATATGAATGATGTACAATATCCAGCTCTGGTTATAAGTTGTGGTGTAGATTATAAACTGCTCAGTGTATTAATGTCATTAGTATCAGTAATATTGTTACAGTTTTGAATTTTCTCTTTAACAAATATCTGGACTTCTAAATAGAAAAAATAGTTACCGTATCTTTTTCTTTCTAATGGCTTTGTCACCTTGCACAAGGAACAAACAGTTTCTTAAATTAAGATCTCCTTCAAATTAAAACAAATATTGAGTTGGTTGCGCACAAGACGTAAATTAGTGGCTTTGTATAAAGTGAGTCCAGGATTAGTATCCAAACGATCTTTATATAGATTGCACATTGTATTTGAGTGGGTGGGGGGGAGGAACACACTACTTCATTCTTATGTAATTTATCTGATTTCATTCAAACCATCTCTAAGATTAGAAACTATACTGTGATCTCACCGTGTTCTTGCTCTCTAGGACAATTTGTATGGCGTGCCTGCCATGTAGTTGTGTGCTATAAAAGGTCAAACATCTCACATCAAAACTCTTCTATTATGCAGTCCTGAATCGTGCAATGAGATTCTTATCTTAGTGGAAATAATTGAGTCTTTGAAGACAAGCGTGACTCTTGGTAACTGTGTGGGAGGGATCCTGATACGTGCAAGGGGTAAATTAGGAACACTAGAGGTGTCCAACCTTTTAACTCAGGGGCCAAATACAATTAATCACAATTCCACAATTAAAAGGCTTGAAGGGACAGAAAACCCAAATGATTTATTTCATGATTTAGAAAGAGAATGCCATTTTAAACAACTTTCCAATGTTCTTCTATTGTCTAACATAGGACTGCCTGGAACCAGCATCAATTGACAAATTTAAAGAGATATTTTATTGAACAATGTTCTGTCATTAAATAAAAGAGCATTATTTAAACATGCTGATAATAATTGCCAGAAAAAAGTGAAGTCAAATTGGTTTACATTTAAACTGAAATGAATACAGAAGTATCAGTTATGGATTTCCTACTTATGCTTATTGAGGTACTGACCTTTAAATGAATATAGACAACTATTAAGGTTCTACTCATAGCATTTTAAATGTAAAACACTTTTACTTCACATTCAACAACAAAAAATAAACTTGTGTAAAGCCTAATGTTCCTTATGGATGTCAGACAATCAAAGGGACAGTCTACAATAAAATTGTTATTGTTTAAAAAGATAGATAATGCCTTTACTACTTTACTAATATTAAATGTCTGCCTGTTTCTACGCCACTACAGACAGTCTCTTATCACATGTTTTTTATTAGCTTTCACAAGAGACTGCTAATTCATGTGTCATATAGATAACATTGTGCTCACTCTGTGAAGTTGTGCATGAGTCAGCATTAAAGGGATATTAAACCCATTTTTTTTCTTTCATGATTCAGATAGCGCAGCAATTTTAAGCAACTTTCTAATTTACTCCTTTTAGCAAATTGTATTTGTTCTCTTGGTATCTTTATTTGAAAAAGTAGGAATGTAAGCTAAGGAGCCAGCCCATTTTTGGTTCAGCACCCTGGTTAGCGTTTGCTGATTGGTGGCTACATTTAGCCCCCAATAAGCAAGTGCAACCCAGGGTCTGAACCAAATATGGGCTGGCTCTTAAGTTTTACATTCATGTTTTTCAAATTTACGCCTAGATTTAGAGTTTGGCGTTAGCCGTCAAAACCAGCGTTAGGGGCTCCTAACGCTGGTTTTGGGCTACCGCTGGTATTTAGACCCTTTCCTGACTGACTCTAATGCTCACTTTCCAGCCGCGACTTTTCCATACAGCAGATCCCCCTACGCCATTTGCGTATACTATCTTTTCAATGGGATCTTTCTAACGCCGGTATTTAGAGTCGTGGCTGAAGTGAGCGTTAGAAATCGACAAAACTCCAGCTGCAGCAAAAAGCCAGGAGTTAAGAGCTTTATGGGCTAACGCCGGTTCATAAAGCTCTTAACTACTGTGCTCTAAAGTACACTAACACCCATAAACTACCTATATACCCCTAAACCGAGGCCCCCCCACATCGCCGCCTCTCTATTAATTTTTTTTTTAACCCCTAATCTGCCGACCGCACACCACCGCAACCTACGTTATCCCTATGTACCCCTAATCTGCTGCCCCTAACACCGCCGACCCCTACATAATATTTATTAACCCCTAATCTGCCACCCCCAACGTCGCCGCCACCTACCTACAATTATTAACCCCTAATCTGCCGACCGGACCTCACCGCTGCTATAATAAAGTTATTAACCCCTAAAGCTAAGTCTAACCCTAACACTAACACCCCCCTGAGTTAAATATAATTTAAATCTAACGAAATAAATTAACTCTTATTAAATAAATTAATCCTATTTAAAGCTAAATACCTGTAAAATAAACCCTAATATAGCTACAATACAAATAATTATATTGTAGCTATTTTAGGATTTATATTTATTTTACAGGCAACTTTGTATTTATTTTAACCAGGTACAATAGCTATTAAATAGTTAATAACTATTTAATAGCTACCTAGTTAAAATAATTACAAAATTACCTGTAAAATAAATCCTAACCTAAGTTACAATTAAACCTAACACTACACTATCAATAAATTAATTAAATAAAATACCTACAATTATCTACAATTAAATCTAACACTACACTATCAATAAATTAATTACATAAAATACCTACAAATAAATACAATGAAATAAACTAACTAAAGTACAAAAAATAAAAAAGAACTAAGTTACAAAAAATAAAAAAATATTTACAAACATTAGAAAAATATTAGAACAATTGTAAGCTAATTACACCTACTCTAAGCCCCCTAATAAAATAACAAAGCCCCCCAAAATAGAAAAAATGCACTACCCTATTCTAAAATAAAAATAGAAAAGCTCTTTTACCTTACCAGCCCTTAAAAGGGCCTTTTGCGGGGCATGCCCCAAAGAATTCTGCTCTTTTGCCTGTAAAAAAAAAAACATACAATACCCCCCCCAACATTACAACCCACCACCCAAATACCCCTAATCTAACCCAAACCCCCCTTAAATAAACCTAACACTAAGCCCCTGAAGATCTACCTACCTTATCTTCACCACGCCGGGTATCACCGATCGGTCCAGAAGAGGCTCCGAAGTCTTGATCCAAGCCCAAGCGGGGGCTGAAGACGTCCATCATCGGGCTGAAGTCTTGATCCAAGCGGCGGCTGAAGAGGTCCATCATCGGGCAGAAGTCTTCATCCTATCCGGGCAGAAGAGGAGATCCGGACCGGTAGACATCTTCATCCAAGCGGCATCAGTCAATAGGATTTTTTCAACCTTAATTCTGATTGGCTGATAGAATTCTATCAGCCAATCGGAATCTAAGGGACGCCATCTTGGATGACGTCACTTAAAGGAACCTTCATTCCTTGGGAGTCTTCGGAAGAAGAGGATGCTCCGCGCCGGATGTCTTGAAGATGGACCCGCTCCTCTCCGGATGGATGAAGATAGAAGATGCCGTCTGGATGAAGACTTCTGCCCGTCTGGAGGACCACTTCTCCTGGCTTGGATGAAGACTTCTTTATGTTACTTGATGATTGCGTGGGGTGCACCGGCAACAGCCTGAATGCCGATTTGACATCCACCTTAGCCAGCAATGCTCCCGGCCAGCCACCCTGACCAATGCCACCACCCCGTCAAAGGAAGCATACTTCACTGACACTAGCTCCGGGTCAATTCAGTTATTAACTGAAGCACCCTTAGGATAGGACAGGTGATGGATCATACGGTACTGACCCGCCGCCTTCTTGGGCACCCTTCCCAATGGTGACACCCTCAAATTGGAGAAGGTGGGGACCGGGAATGGGCCTGCCATCCTCCCCAAGGCCACTTCCTTTGCCAACTTTGCCCCCAGCACCCCCGAGTGTTCCCTAGCCGATTTAAAGTTTCCCCCGAACTTCCCCATCTCCTGTTCCTTGAACAGAATTCGAAACCCGGTGAGAGTGGACTCCCCCACAGTGCTTGTACTTACAGGAGGATCTGAACCGGCACTGCCCCTCATTAAACTGGAAGCACAGTCCCTTTCAGAACGCCGTTGCGGCCCCTCCCCCTCCACCTCCTGCCCCAAAATCTGCCATTCAAAAAGACTGCCCCCCCCCCAAAGTGGCATCATGATTTTGAGCAAGATCCCCATGTTCCATTCATCCCACTACATCTCTTGGTGTACCGCCATCCGCTGCCTGATCTGCCATATCTCCACCACGCCATACCCCCGTATGTCCGGTATGCCCCAAAATTTCTTCCAAATAGCAGAATAACGCTGAGCACTGGTCGGGGACTTTTCCCCTATCACACTAGCCAAAATACAAAAGGCCTTTGACGAGTTACCAAACGTTTTTGGTAACTTTCAGGACCGCTTCTTCCTCTCGTCCTCCTCCTTCTTAGTCTTGTCCTTTTCATCCTCTTTCACCTCCACGACCTGGTTCATCGGGAGCAATACAAAGATCGGCAAGAATTCCCTCTTCCACACTTTCTCCTTAATTTCCGTCATTAAATAGATCCCCAACAGCCCCACCGAGCACAAGCATGGATGGCGCAATGCGTCCTCAGGGACCTTCAAGCAATCTCCACTCCCCGCTACTACTGGCATCCCTGCCCCTGACCCCTGCACCTCGGGTACTTCCGCCGCTACCACCTGGCCTGTCACCAGACCCCACGCCACCACCACCGATGTCCCCTGCCCACTCTTTTCTAATGCAGCAATTGCACCCCTTAGCCCTGTCAGCAACATCTCCCTCTCTCCACTCTGCAAAACACTCGCTCCTGATATGCCCCCAGACACTGTCTCACCCGCAGGTTGCCCCGCCATTACTGGTCCTTCCACCGGCCCTGTCTGGACTCCTGCTTCGCTCCTGCTGGGCCCCCTAGCCTGCCCGCTGGGCACCCTGCCTCCACACTCAGTTCTATCGACCTCCAGCTCTCTCCTGACCCTGCCTCTTCTGGTGGGTGAGCACCCCCTGGCACGCCTGCTCCTGCCCGGTGACCTTTCAGCCCTGGCCCATGTCAGTGAAGGTGCCTCCACTGTTCATGCTGGTCTCCTCAATGGGGACCGTAACCTCCGGCCATCGCCCGAAGCCCGCTGCCAGGGCCCAGCTGGGCTCCTGCCCTGCTCCTGCGGACTGTATAGAAGGAGAGGATGTAAAATCTCTGCCCTCCAGCCTGCCCCTCTTCCCTCTCTGACCAACCCCTCCCCTGTCCCCACAACCCCCCTTCCTGCTCCCGCCCCCTATCACTCCATTGAGGAGTCAATAACTGCAAAAGCTGAGCCAGAGTAGATAGATCTCCTACCTGACCCACCGTTACCAGTCCCGCTGATGAACCCTCCAATGTGTCCTCTTCCTCAAAGGTGACCCTAGCCTCCAACCCCAGAAGCAGCACTGTCAACAGGTCCTGAAGGGATTCCCTCTCCTCCTGAGCTGCAATCAAGGCCCATCCCCTGCTCACATGACTCCTGCACACCTGAAAAGACAAATAATTAACATCCCCTTTAACAGCCCCCCCTCCCGGGGCGCTGAGCCACCCCCCCAGGCCCCTCAAAATTTAATTTAATTAATTTATTTTTTTATTATTTTTTTGGGGGTGGGGGGCGGCGCCCCACTGTATGGCGTCTCACCCACAGCCTGTGAGCATGTCCCCCTTCCCCAATCACCTTAGGATGCCTCATTCACTTCCAAGGGGGGAGTTAAACAGCCGCACAGCCGCACCCTGGGATGGATCAACACATCTGACCCTGCAATCACCATCCAGCATGCCAACCATTGGGCCACCGCAGAACACCCAGAAAGGGCCCCCGCACTCCACTTCCGTGACCTGCCGCTCCCTCTCACGCTTCCCTCACCATTGCTCTCCCTGACATTTATGATTCCCCTCCTTTTATCACCCCTTTCATTTTATTTATTTTATTTTTGCTGCAGTCTCTCTCGCACAGCCCCCCTTTTCCCATCCCATCCTACCTTTTCTGGCTCCTGGGGCCTCGCCCCCCCCCGGCCCACTCATAGGCTCCCCTTTATCCTTTGCCTGGTTCCCGCTCATCCACACTGTGAACCGCCCACCCCCCCTTTCATACATTTTTTCACATACTGCCACACCGCTCTCCCCCCACCCCCCCTTTCTACCTTGTTCCGCATACCACCACACCACTGTCCCCCCAACCTCCAGCCGTGATCCATCCGGCCTGCCGGCCCCCAGCCGTTATTCACCCAGGTTGCAGGCCCCCCCTGCCCCAGCACCTTACCAGATGGCCCATCCACGAGCCCGTTTCTCCTCTCCACTTGCCTTGCCGCACCCGGCCAAGCCTGCTGACGCCGCCCTATGATGTCATCGGCTGGTGCTGTAGTAGTCCAAACCTCCGCCTCCACTCCTGAAATGAAGGGGCCTCCAATTCTGGTCTGCCTCTCCTGCTGCCGACCGCTAGGCCTCCCTGCCGACTTCCTGGGCCTGGATCTCCTGACAGGCCATGCGCTCCTCTGGACATCCCCAGTCGCCCCCCCCTCGACCACGGGGGGCCGTGCCTGCTCCTGCCCTGCTGCTCCTCCAGCGGCCAGCTTCTCCCAGACCCAGGCTATGCCCTTCTCCCTGGCGGCCTTAAGGATATCCTCCAGCAACTGCTCCATCAAGTAAGAAGAGGCCAAGGAAGTAGAACCTAACTTTGCCTCTCCTTTGAGAGAGGCTTAATATAAAACTGTAACGTTACTTTAATAAAATTTAAGTTATTCAGTAAACTGATATTTTTAATATTAAAAAAGCATATCGATATGCTAGTTAGGATAAGAGCTTTAAAAATATGTTGAGCAGTTGGTATGAATTTACCATCACTTTAAAACGACCTTTGTAGTGCATTGCCCTAAAGCAATCAGCTCTTTTGTTGAAAAAAACACACTAACCGCTCTAAGATTACAACCTCCCAACCCCTCAAAATAAAAAACCTAGCTAAAAAAAACTCAATTACACATTGTCCTGAAAAGGACGTTTGGATGGGTATTGCCCTTAAAAAAGGTAGGGTGACCATATTGCCGCTTTAAAAAAGGGACACATATGAAAATTATATATGTCAGGGTTCTTATACAAAACATTTATTTTTATCAGCCCTGAAAACAGCAATGACATATGGTCACCCTATTAAAAGGGCATTCTGCTCTTTTGCTGCCCAAAAAAATAAAAACCCTAATCTAAAAAAAAAAACAAAAAACACCCCAAAAATTAAAAAAAAAAACACTATTCCCAAAGTTGGTACTCAGCAATGATGATGGGTGGCGCTCCATCTTCATCCCGGCAGAGGTCTATTCTCTAATTCCTAGTGGCAGTGGTGAGGTCGGCGGAGAAGGTGGTGGTGACATCCGTCCTCCTCTTCAGACCTTCAACACGGAGATCCTCTTCATGCGTTCTCCAGCCACACACTGAATAGTGAATGCAACGTATATAGGGGTACCCTGTTTTGAATCTTCACATTCAAATCAGCCAATAAAATGTAAGGAAAAGCTTTTTTTTTTAGTTAATTTAGGTTTTTTTTAATTTGAATTAAGTTAGAGGGTTTTAGGTTAGGGGATTTAGATGTTGGTTTATAACTTTTTACAATAATATACAAAAGACAGAAAGAGAGTAGCATCCCTTAAGCACTTTAAAGATACACAATTTAGGTAGGTCCAAAAAGAAGGACACACCAGGAAGGGGGGTCTCAATCCTCAGAAAAAGATTAAGAGGAAAAAATGAAAATAAAACTTAACATTTATTGTATCACAACATAAAAAGAGAGAACATTTTATAAAATAACATTAAAAACACTTAAAAAGGGAAGATAACACACAGTATGGTTCAATACAGTCAAATGAAAGACCTAATACCAGACAAGTTCAAAGGAGGTAACTATCCCTATTATATAGTGCAACACGAAACAAAAAGAGTCCTTACCTACAGTCTACCAGTGACTATACGGTCTCCCTAAGGACTACCACAAAAAAGGGATTGGCGATCTGCTACTCTCACGTGTTGCTCCTATACAATTATTTAAGAAAGCTGGGTGTTCCTGTACTAGTCTGGTACTTCAAAAGCATCTAATATAATATATTCCACAACAAACATATCAAATATCAGTGCAATACAATACCAAAGGCCCCTGGCCAGGACCTAATCATGCCACAAAATGCCTGACGCATGTCTTCGCTCTTGCTTTATCAGGCCTTTGATAAAGCAGGAGAAAAACGGGCTTATTAGATGCTTTTGAAGTACCAGACTAGTATAGGAACACCCAGCTTTCTTAAATGATTGTATAGGAGCAACACATGAGTAGCAGATCGCCAATCCCTTTTTTGTGGTACTCCTTAGGGAGACCGTATAGTCACTGGTAGACTGTAGGTAAGGACTCTTTTTGTTTCGTGTTGCCCTATATAATAGGGATAGTTACCTCCTTTGAACTTGTCTGGTATTAGGTCTTTCATTTGACTGTATTGAACCATACTGTGCATATAGAATGAATACTGTCAATTGGACCTTTCTTGTCCCTGTGTGTTAAGTTAACCTTCTTTTTTTTTTTAAGTGTTTTTAATGTAATTTTATAAAATAATGTTCTCTCTTTTTATGTTGTGATAAATGTTATGTTTAATTTTCATTTTTTCCTCATAATCTTTTTCTTAAAACTGAGATACCCCCCCCCCCTTCCTGGTGTGTCCTTTTTGGACCTACCTAAATTGTGCATCTTTAGAGTGCTTAAAGGGACACTGAACCCAATTTTTTTCTTTCCTGATTCACAGAGCATGCAATTTTAAGCAACTTTCTAATTTACTACTGTTATAAAATTTCTTTCATTCTCTTGGAATCTTTATTTGAAATGCAAGAATGTAAGTTTAGATGCTGGCCCATTTTTGGTGAACAAACTGGGTTGCTCTTGCTGATTGGTGGATAAATTCACCCACCAATAAACAAGTGCTGTCCAGTGTACTGAACCAAAAAAATAGCTTAGATGCCTTCTTTTTCAAATAAAGATAGCAAGAGAACGAAAGAAAATTGATAATAGGAGTAAATTAGAAAGTTGCTTAAAATTGCATGCTCTATCTGAATCACGAAAGAAAAAATTTGGGTTAAGTGTCCCTTTAACCCCTTAATGACCGGACCATTTTTCAAATTTCTTACCCTTAATGACAATGGCTATTTTTACATTTCTGCACTGTTTGTGTTTAGCTGTAATTTTCCTCTTATTCATTTACTGTACCCACACATATTATATACCGTTTTTCTCGCCATTACATGAACTTTCTAAAGATACCATTATTGTCATCATATCTTATAATTTACTATAAAAAAATATAAAGTATGAGGAAAAAATGGAAAAAAACACACTTTTTCCAACTTTGACCCCCAAAATCTATTACACATCTACAACCACCAAAAAAAAAACATGCTAAATAGTTTCAAATTTTTGTCCTGAGTTTAGAAATACCCAATGTTTATATGCCCCTTGCTTTTTTTGCAAGTTATAGGGCAATAAGTACAAGTAGCACACTGCTATTTCCAAATCATTTTTTTTCAAAACTAGAGATAGTTACTTAGGAACACTGATATCTGTCAGGAATCACTGAATAATCCTTCACATGTATATATTTTTAAAAAGAAGACAACCTAAGGTATTAAACTTGGGGTATTTTGACTCTCTTCATGCAACCATTTTAGCACCAATCAATGCCAAAGTTTTAAAAGAAAAAAAATAAGTGGTGAATTTTTGACAAAATAGCAATTTAAGAATACATGTACTGAGAATGTTAAGGGTTACTACCAAATAACACCCCAATATGTGTTCAGCAACATCTCCTGAGTACAGTGATACCACCCATGTATAGGTGTGTCGGGTTCTCTGATGGCTAATAGGCTTTATTTTTAGGGGGCGCATTCCAGTTTTCCAACTTGGAATTTTCACATCTGTCATCATGCACCCATGTCCTATTTGGAACATTTCTGAAGCCAGCCAATGTAATTTACCCCCAACAAACCATATATTTTTGAAAAGTAGACACCCTAGGGTATTTCAAATGCTGGTATTTTAACACTTTCCCTGCACTAATTCAAGCACCAGTCTTTGGCAAACTTTTGGGTAGTCATTTTTTTGTGTTATTTTTCATACACATTGTAATTTAGGCATGGATTCTCAATTCCTGTTATGTGTTACTGTCAAAAAACACCTCAATATGTGTTCAACAACATCTACTGAGTACAGTGATACCACCCATGTATAGGCGTGTTGGGTTCCCTGGGGGCTAAAAGGCCTTATTTTTAGGTGGCGCATTCCAGTTTTCCAACTTGAAATTTTCACATCTGTCATCATGCACCCATGTCCTATTTGGAACATTTCTGAAGCTAGCCAATTTAATTTACCCCCAACAAACCATATATTTTTAAAAAGTAGACACCCTAGGGTATTTCAAATGCTGGTATTTTAACACTTTCCATGCACTAATTCAAGCACCAGTCTTTGGCAAACTTTTGGGTAGTCATTTTTTTGTGTTATTTTTTATACACATTGTACTTTAGGCATGGATTCTCAATTCCTGTTATATGTTACTGTCAAAAAACACCTCAATATGTGTTCAACAACATCTACTGAGTACAGTGATACCACCCATGTATAGGTGTGTTGGGTTCCCTGGGGGCTAAAAGGCCTTATTTTTAGGTGGCGCATTCCAGTTTTCCAACTTGAAATTTTCACATCTGTCATCATGCACCCATGTCCTATTTGGAACATTTCTGAAGCCAGCCAATGTAATTTACCCCCAATAAACCATATATTTTTGAAAAGTAGACACCCTAGGGTATTTCAAATGCTGGTATTTTAACACTTTCCCTGCACTAATTCAAGCACCAGTCTTTGGCAAACTTTTGGGTAGCAATTTTTTTGTGTTATTTTTCATACACATTGTACTTTAGGCATGGATTCTCAATTCCTGTTATGTGTTACTGTCAAAAAACACCTCAATATGTGTTCAACAACATCTCCTGAGTACAGTGATACCACCCATGTATAGGTGTGTCGGGTACCCTGGGGGCTAAAAGGTCTTATTTTTAGGGGGTGCATTCCAGTTTTCCAACTTGAAATTTTCACATCTGTCATCAAGCACCCATGTCCTATTTGAAACATTTCTGAAGCCAGCCATTGTAATTTACCCCCAACAAACCATATATTTTTGAAAAGTAGACACCCTAGGGTATTTCAAATGCTGGTATTTTAACACTTTCCATGCACTAATTCAATCGCCAGTCTTTGGAGAAAGTGTGTGGTGGTATTTTTTATTTTTACACACACATTGTTTTTTGGCTGTGATTTTGGAGAACGTGGTAAAAGTTATTGCAAGAAAACAGTCCAGGTTGTTTTCTGTAAGACCTCCTGAGTACACCTATGCCCCCCATGTATAGGTTTGCCAGGATTTTGGGAAGGTTCTGTTACAATTTTATGACTTGCAATTTTAGTTAAAAGTGAGAATATTTCTTCTGATAGGCCTATCTTTAGTTTGGGGCCAAGCGCATACCCCAGGTCTATTTATTGTCATGAAAGTTTATATATTTAAAATGTAGACACCCCAAGGTATTGTATATGGAGTGCTTTGATGGAACCGTTTTATCCCAAAAAAATGGAGACAGTGTATGGTGGTAATTTTTTAATTTTCAGTTTTACATTGTTTGACTATAATTTAGGAGAGCCTGTTGTAAGTTATTGCAAAAACACAATACAGGTTGTTTTCTGTAAGACCTCCTGAGTACACCTATGTCCCCCATGCATAGGTTTGCCAGGAGTTTGGGAAGGTTCTGTTAGAATTTTATGTCTTGTAATTTTAGTTAAAAGGGAGAGTATTTCTTCTCATAGGCCTATCTTTAGTTTGGGGCCAATCGCATACCCCAGGTCTATTTATTGGCATGAAAGTGTATATATTTGAAATGTTGACCCCCCAAGGTATTGTATATGGAGTGCTTTGATGCCTTTGATGGAACCGTTTTAGCCAAACAAATTGGAGACAGTGTATGGTGGTAATTTTTCAATTTTCAGTTTTACACACACACTGCTTTTTTACTCTAATTTAGGAGATCCTGTTGTAAGTTATTGCAAAGAAAAAGTCTGGAGCAGTAAAAGTAAAAAAATAAATAAATTCAGGAACAGTAAATGTAAAAAAAAAAAAAATTTCACCAATGTATGGTAGCGTTTAAAGCAGTCACCAATGCAGAGTCCAGGTTGGCCAGGGCAATCAGGACAGTAGAATGTGGTATCCTTTCTCAGCCCCCTTTTATAGCAGACTCTGCATCTTTTTTGTGGTTTCTGCTGTGTGGTAGTATGAGGAATTTTAAAAATAAAGTGGGTAGCCCCAACTCTGCTTTCCCCCATCACCGCCTGGGGAGCAGGTGCATCTTGGTACAAAATCACCGAAATGACCTGGAGCTGGAAATGCAAAAAAGTGACTTTCATTTCGGGATTTGCTTTTTTGTTCAACAAGAAAGCGTTGTAGGTTGCAATTTGCATAAGATAAATTGCAACCTTTTTGTACCAGGCCCTTGTCTTCCGCATAATTAGGTAGGGTTGAAGCAGCTGATCTGCCAGATCAACCCCACCCATATGCCGGTTATAGGCCTTGATGCACACTGGCTTGTTTGTGACCTTAGCTGTGCCACGTACAGAGACCTCCACAGTCCTTTCAGTGTGGATGGTGCTGAGAAGGTATACATCCTTCTTGGCGCAGAGCTGAGGTCTCCCCCCTTCGTAGCCGGGTGCGTGACAGTTGCTCTGGGAATCCTATGCGGTTCTTACGGATAGTACCGCAAGCTACTGTATCAAAACAATACAGTAGCTTGAATAAAAGGACACTTGTATAGAAATTATCAAGGTACAAGTGGTACCCTTTGTTCATTAGGGGTTGAATTAGGTCCCAGACAATCTTGCCACTGGTTCCCATATGTTCAGGGCAACCTGGAGGGTCAAGCTGGGTATCCTTTCCCTCATACACCCGGAAGGCCTGAGTATAACCACTGTCGCTCTCACAGATCTTATACACTTTCACTCCATACCTGGAGCGCATGGAAGGAAAATACTGCTTGAATCCCAGCCTTCCCTTATACTTCATCTGGGATTCATCTACGCAGATATTCTTTCCAGGTGTATAAGCCTCTGCAAACCTGGCAGTGAAGTGGGTTTTCAGGGTGCGGATCTTGTACAGCCTGTCAAATTGGGGATGTTCCCTAGGGAAGCAAAGGCTGTTGTCATTAAAATGGAAATAGTGGCAACGGTGTTAGTTTAAGCAAATATCAACCCCTTCATAATATAGTATGCTGAAATAATAGTAGATATATAATCTATTCAGTATTCATTATATACCAGTTAGTATCACTGGTGAAGTGTAGGAGAAGGGGGGCTCAGAGAATACACGGATTGCTCTAAAGCTAATCTAAAAAGGGGATTGACCCCAACAACATTACCTAATCTGAGCAATACTGGTATCTAGAGCAGGAGAGGAAACGGTTTATAATTGACTGATTAAGGAAGGCAATTGCCACATCAATATGAGCTTAGAAAGGTCCCAGGTAAACACAAATTAGCAAGTCTCATGCACACAGACAATGCCTGATGTACATTTTGCCGCTAGCACGGCTTTCTCAGAGGCCAACCAGAGTCAGGGGCCCAACCCGGTATTTGTATTGTCATTGACCAATAGAAATTGGTTCTAAGCACACACCTCTAGATGCAGCCTATCACAAGAGGCTTAACATAATTGGTTAAAGATTCATCACATGATCGTATCAAGCAGATGTCAGGCTAGTAACATGTTGAAACAATTTTGTAATCAATAACAGATTTTCCTTCACACATTTCAACACACATATAATGAGATTCATCCTTCCTATGTCACACGTAGGAAAATCCTCAATTGATGCATAAATCCTCTCCATGTATGTTGATAGAAAATTTGATTGCGTTTTTCAAAAAACGATCATAAGAGAATGATGTCAACATCCTTCCTATATCACACGAAGGGAAATACTCTATTGATGTAGAAAAATAAATAAATAAAGCCTCTCCATGTATATTGATGGAAAATTTTAATTTTAATTGCGTTTTTCAAAAAACGATCATGAGAGAATGATGTCAAAACTCATTCACAAATTGACTTAAATAAGACACATTCTTCCTATCTGTCAGAGCAAAGAGTAATGTTAACACAAATAAGTATATTGACTCTATTGACACGGAATCTTCTTGTGTGTACCTAGTAGATTAAATGCATAAAATAGCTTGATATCAAAAATCTATATGTAAGATTTATGAATAATATCACGTAATGCGTATCACATTTCAAATAGCAAACCAAAAAAGGGGGGGGGGGACATTGTTTGCAATATTTCAGCCAATATTATCACTATAGTGCAGATCCTGCCCATTAGTGGATTAACCAAATTTAATTGCGTTTTTCAACAAATGATAATAAAAGAATAATGTCAACACTAATCCACCAATTGACTTAAATTGAACACACTATTCTTATTTATAAAAGCAAAGAGTATTGTTATGCACTCATAAAATGAAATATGCTAAAGTGTATCTCTTATTACAGTGGTTATAATCATAATTTATTTTGTACTGTAATTTCCAAACGTCATCTGCTACAAGTATAGGACTATCATTCGTGCCAGTATGGTAGTTTATCCCTATATGGGTTATTACAATAGTATTACTGTTCCTTCTGTCATGGATTATTGATCTATATGCACATTAAAAGTCACCTATTGTTCATTTACAGGAATGCCGCAAATCCATCCTGTTCGTTAATCCCATTGGGTGTAAGGGTATTAAGCCAAAAAATCCAGCGGCATTCAGATTGGAGCAGCATTTGTTCTATATCTCCTCCTCTTATGCCTCTCCATGTATATTGATAGAAAATTTGAATTTTAATAACTCAGAACATCAGCACATTCATGAGATACTGAATAAACATGTTAACATCTTAAAATCAGATCCAGTTTTGGCTAATTGTATAGGCCAAAGAATTAACACCAGCTGGCGCAGGGGAGCCGAGGGCAGCGCAACATACTCCATGTCAGACCTCACAAGTAAGCTTCGTGTAAACTGCTCCTTACTTTGTAGTGTTCTGGAATTCTGTTTTTGGTGATAGCTGTGCAGCAGCGTCTGTCGGGTCATCTCTGGTCTTGTATCCGTGGTCTCAGTGGATCTCTCAGCGCCCCCAGCCTCTGGAACATTCGCAATGGGGCCTAACTCACTCATGGCCACTCTGCATGTGCCACGTAGATCAGCGAACCTGCAGTCCATTAGGTGCCCCAAGGCCTCCAGTTTAGCCCTTATAATAGCATTAAAATCCTCCATGTTGCTATTATTATATGATGTTCCCCTGCATGCAGAAGGCTATAGCAGGTAAATACTGCTCTACTCGGAACTTGTAGGTGACCGAGGGGGGTGATGTACACGTGTGATGAAGTCGCGGCCTATGTTCACAGACCTGACAGTTTAGGCCCAGCTTGTAGATTCATAAAAATGGAGACATCCTACAGCTTCATGTCTTCTCCTTTGTTGAATTAGCAAGTTACAAAGCAGGATGGAGAGGTTAAAGGAGGATAAACTATAGATTAGTAAGATTACTTGAGGAGCTCCATATATTTGCTGCTGAACACGGCCACGGCCAAGACACGCCCCCTTAATCTAAGTTTTAAATGTATGTCTCACATATTTATGTCATACATTTGGTACTATTTACCACCCTTTTTATTCTATCATTAGTAAAAGTTACGTTTTAATAACCAGTTCTTGACACAATCCCGTTTTCAATGCATATTGTTACTATATAGTGTTTTGTGAGTGCTGGGTACTGTCAAACTTCTCTCTCTTTTTTGTACCTGTTGTCATTAAAATGCATGAAACGAATTATCATTTCATACCTTTGCCTAGGCATAGACTGTCTGTAAATGGGGGTACAGCAGATGGGGCTAGTGCTCCAGTAGGAGCGGATGGATGGCTTCTTGATTATGCCCATCAGCATTGTGAGTGCCCAGAATTTTAGAAATTCTGACACGCCAATGGGGGCCCATTGCTGCTTTGCCCAAAAAGACTGAGGCTTAGCAGCACGGAATTGCTGGGCATACACATTAGTTTGGGAGACAATGTTCCCCAAAACATCATCCCCCATAAAAATCTGCATAAATTGAAGGGGGGTAAATCCTGTGACATCCAGATTGATGCCAGGATTTTCTGTGAAAGGAGGGATATCTGGCCTCTGGAGATTAGGCACTACCCACTCCTCAGCAGCTGGAGCAACACGTCTCCTTCTGGCAGGGGGCTCAGAAGACACAGATGCATCACTAGCACTAGATTCATTTCTAGATACACTTATTTCACTAGATGATGTATCTGAGCACTGACCAGGGTAAAAATCAGAGCCTGCGTCAGAGGCAGAGGCCTCAGAATCTGAAGCCAGGATGGCATAAGCCTCGTCAGCAGTATAAAAACGCTGTGCCATTATAAATATATATTAATGCCTAAAGCAGTGATCTACACACAGAAGGGGTTAATGGCTTTTACAAACAAATTAAATAGCAGTGATATCAATGCCTAAAGCAGTGATCTGTTGCAGAAAAGGGGTTAATGGCTTTTACAAACAAATTAAATAGCAGTGATATCAATGCCTAAAGCAGTGATCTGCGGCACAAAAAGGGTTAACGGCTTTGGGTCTTACAATAAAATTAATCAATGCCTAAGCAGTGATCTACGCACAGAACCTACGTTAATGGCTCTTACAAAAAAAATTTAATAAATTTAAATCAATGCCTAAGCAGTGATAAAGCAGTTATCTGCAGCACAAAAGGGGTTAATGGCTATTATAATAGACTTTGGGTCTTACAATAAAATTAAAATTAACAAATTAAATAGCAGTGATATCAATGCCTAAAGCAGTGATCTGCGGCACAAAAGGGGTTAATGGCTTTTACAAAAAAAATAAATAGCAGTGATATCAATGCCTAAAGCAGTGATCTGCTGCAGAAAAGGGGTTAATGGTTTTTACAAACAAATTAAATAGCAGTGATATCAATGCCTAAAGCAGTGATCTGCGGCACAAAAAGGGGTTAATGGCTTTGGGTCTTACAATAAAATTAATCAATGCCTAAGCAGTGATCTACGCACAGAACCTACATTAATGGCTCTTACAAAAAAAATTAAATAAATTTAAATCAATTCCTAAGCAGTGATAAAGCAGTTATCTGCTGCAAAAAAGGGGTTAATTGCTATTATAAGAGACTTTGGGTCTTACAATAAAATTAAATAAATATTAACCACCGCCTAAAGCAGTGATCTGCGCACAGAAGGTGTTAATGACTCTTAGAAGAGCCTGTATATCAATGCAGTGATATCAACGCCTAAAAATATTAACTATAATCAATGCCTAAAGAAGTGATATAAAAAATTAATAAAAAAAATATATTTTTAAATTAACCCCTAAAAAAATGCAGACAGCAAAAAAGGTGCTGCTGTGTGCTCCTGTGCAAGATCAATGCTTATGCAGAGATCAATGGCACAGACGGGGTTAAAAAGTATATATTATATATATACCAACAACAGAGTGGCTCTGAAAAGAGCCTTTGGGTCTGATATTTTTCAAAATTTAAATGCAATGGCACTCTCCCTCTCAATACAGATCTGTCTCTCTCCTTCACTAAACCACAAGTGAGGAGAGGGAGGCAGATCCATGGTGGTCATAGTCAATATTTACAAATATTGACTTGATCAACCAAATGGTGATCACTCTAACAAGTGATCACATTTAGAGGCAATTTCTGATTGGATGTTACTAGCCTGCCTCTAATGATGAGGCAAGCTAGGAACACCCTCCAGACTGAAGCCATGCCCTTAGAAGGGCAGCACCCGGCACCATCTTGTCTGCAGGCAAAGTATATAACATTTAATTTTATTTAAAATGTTCCCTTTTTTTTATTTTATTTTTTTTAAAAAAAACATCATATGGCGGACTTCCGGTGGGCGGGCCAGCAAAGCAGACGCACTCAGACTGAGCTCCGCTGGTCGGAACGCATATATCGAAAAATATACCTTATTTCTGCTGGGCCCCGCATGACAGACTTATTGGGCTAACGCTGCATAGTGCCAGTTGTCTACCTAAGTGCGCGGAGCATTCACTATCAGCTCCGGCAACCGGAGGGCATTATCTGTTGGAGCGGTGGCTTGCCGCCAGCGCCATCTTGGATCCTACCCGTCCCTGAGGAGGAAAAGGGAGGTGGGGGACCTCGACCTACAAAGGCTGAACAGGTGAAGGGAACACTGATTACACGTCATTGCATATCGCTAACCTGGGGATAGATAACAAGCACTCCACGGGCAGCTGTAAGTAGTTGGAAAGGCTGGGATCGGTATTTGCAAAGGGACAGATCACAGAAACGGGCATGAATCGGGGAAGGAGGGGGGAAGCACAGCAGGGGGAGCCGCAATACTGAAAGGTCAATCAAGTATAACATAACTGTGCAGGCAGCCGATTAATCCCTCTCTAAGAAAAAGGATTACAGAGACTATTATTGGGGAAGAGTGATGTGCAGCAACACATGTCTTTCTGTATGACTTTCACTTTCAATAGCAGTGCATTCTGACTGCACCACGCTGCCCTAGAGCGGGAAAAGTGTTACTTACATCCTAGTAAAAACCTGCAAATTCTATGTTCACACTTAAGGCCCCCTTGGTCCCCCACAACTAACGACCTCAGGCTCCCCACACACCGCACAAAGTGCACAACATAAAAACACAGCTGCTAGTATACCTGTGCCTGCACTGATTCTGGCTGTGTCTCCCCCATCTATGGTTGATTATAACGAGACAGGCTATACCACCTAAATCATCAAGATAGAAACTGCATAACTACAGAGAGACTCTGAGCGTGCACCTTTGCCCACTACCATACATCCAGGGCACCCGTTTGCACTGTTTGCAGGTGACACCTGCCGAAATATCTGAGTATTTAACCATCTAACTTGTTTGCCCTGCACTCAGAAGATTTTATACCCCACTCTAATGAAAGTGGATAAATACTTTCACAAACTGTCTCCCTCTACCAAACCAGATATGTCTCACAGATCAAAGACCAATGAAAAGAGACTGAAACACCTGTCGGACCCCCATGCTGAGGGCTCAGCTGTTCCTGACCCAATAGGGGTCTCAGACCCAGTTTCAGACTCTGCTCTCCTACAAGAACTAAAATCATTCTTTCTCCCAAGGATGGACTCCCTGCAAACAGGGGTGGACACGCTAACGAGTGAGGTGCGGCAGTTCTCCACACGCTTAAACGCAGCCGAAACCCGCATCTCAGAAGTAGAGGATAGACAATTTGCCTCGGATACTACAGTCAAACAATTAGTGAAGAAAACTCAATTACTCCAAGACCGCATAGATGACCTGGAGAACAGGAGTCGCCACAATAATTTGCGGATCGTAGGAGTGCCGGAATCAATTAAGGGCAAAGATCTGCTCGAGTTTACGGCACTGAAACTCCCTAGACTGCTGGGTATACATGCCGACATCCTACCCATCGACGTAGAACGTGCACACCGGATAGGTCCTGAGAGGGCCTTGGATCAGATGGGAACTAAACCTAGACAGGTGATTTTTCAAATGCCTGAACTTCCAGGAAAAATTGAAAATTCTGAGAGCCTATAGATCGCATAAAGAGCTGATATATGAGGGCTTGAAGCTGCTCCTGTTTCAGGACTTCTCGCTGGAGGTCTCTAGACAAAGGAAGGAATTTGCACCGCTCTGCTCCCAACTCCACGAACAGGGACGTCAAGTGGCACTCCTCTTTCCTGCAAAACTTCGTCTACAAACACCATATGGTGTTAAATTCTTCCACTCACCACAGGCGGTGAAAAGTTATCTGGCAACAGAAAACCAGCCCCCCCACAACCTGAAGATCGTATGCCCAAAACGGGAGGTCCTCTCCCTTTGACTCCCTCTTCTGCTCTTTTGGGCCATAGTAGATAAAAGATGGCTGAACTTTTTTTGTTACTTAATGTTTTTTTTCAAGAATGGAACTAACCTGGTTCCCAAAGGTTTGATGGACTTCAAAGAGAGGCGGGACGTTGCCTCTAGGGTAATGTTGAAATGTGATCTGTTTTTTTTTTTATGTTTTACATGTTATACTTGTTTTTATTATTGTTCTGTTTGTTTTTAATTTGTTTACAGTTCTTAGTAGGTTATAGCACTGGGTCACTAACGCATTCACTCCTTCCTGGGAGTGCTGAGCTGCCTCAGGGTCGTGCACATGTTGATTCAATTAATCTATAATGAAATAGAGAAGGCGCCACATAGCATAATTCCGTATATTATATCAGATTTTAAGATAGTAGTTTAGAACCACTCACGTGTATAAAAGCACCAAGATGTAGTGCTAGCTAGGCAGACCGGAACCTCAGAGTTGTCCGGTAAACTCTCCTCCTGGGCAAAGATTCCTGCAAGCCAAGAAAGGTATTCACCAAACGGGCTATCAGTCAGGAAGGCACCGTCCCGCCTCCAGCAGAGGTATAATATGACTGTGTTTTTAATGTGTTGTAATAAACACTTTTAATATATACAACTTGCTACGTTGTGTCTTCTTGGACATCCTTTTGGAGTCATATTATACCTCTGCTGGAGGCGGGACGGTGCCTTCCTGACTGATAGCTCGTTTGGTGAATACCTTTCTTGGCTTGCAGGAATCTTTGCCCAGGAGGAGAGTTTACCGGACAACTCAGAGGTTCCGGTCTGCCTAGCTAGCACTACATCTTGGTGCTTTTATACATGTGAGTGGTTCTAAACTACTATCTTAAAATCTGATATAATATACGGAATTATGCTATGTGGCGCCTTCTCTATTTCATTATAGATTAACCTGTTGTGGATGGCCTTATACATCGAGGAGAGCTGCCTCACACCTCTATAACCTTAAAGGGATTCTTTGGACTTTATTTTGGACATTTTTTAATCTTTTGTCTATTTGGACATTCTGTATTACAGTTTGTATGGTATGAGCTAAGTTGTTCTTGTATGTTTATGCACAAGTACTACTATTTCTGGAACTTATTTATTGTGAACATTCAATATATGTGTTTTGAATCTTGTTGACCACATATTATAATAATTTTGTCCAGCATCATTATATTTAGATAGCTCCCCTATTTTATATAATATTGTGTTATCCTCTATAGGATATAGACATATATATATATATATTGATTCAATTAATACAGGCCATAGTGTTTACACATATCTAAATGTTTGGATAGCGTATGTTGACAGTTGTGCTGAGGCAGGCGCAGGGACAGCCACAGACACCCCATGTAGGCAGGAAATTAAACAGGAAGATTCAAAACCCGAAAGGTTTCTCAGCTATCTGAGAGGCAATAGAGAAAATCTAGATTGTAATTTGCGACACCACAAACGTATTGCCTACAGAAACCTATACCGCCCTAACCTAATTCTGATCTCACCCTCCCTTGAAGGGAATGCTCCCTCCGCCTACACCCTTATAACTGCCATTCCCGCAAAAAAAACATTACTTTTATGTGCCTAACGAGCAAAAAGCACATCATGGAGGTGCCCTGTGTGCCTATTGTCCAAAGGGCACCTTCTTTATTCCAAGCAGGGAATCAGGCGGGCTCAAACCCACCAGCTCAAGTATCTATCTCTCCCTGGGGTAAGGGTGTGGAACAATTGCGCTTGGTTAAAGTTAGAACTGTTAATGCCTATGTTGGGAATATACTGTATATAAGGTTCTGCTGTGTACACGCTAAACTTAATGAGTACTCATTGAATATCAAGGACTCTGCTGAAGGCCCAAAATGTCTTGCATTTAATGTTAGTTATATGAAAATAAATCAAGAAACTGCCTTAACCCTTCAGTGTCCCTTTCCGCTCCCCCCTTCCCCTTCTCCCCCTTTCCCTCCCTTTTTTTTTTCTCTCCCTCCCTCTATACATCCTATGTAACTGGGAATGTCGCATAAGATAGTAACTTGGAACGTGGGTGGAATACACTCACCCATAAAACGTAAACTGATACTCACTCATCTTAGGAAACTCGGCACAGACATAGCTTTATTACAGGAGACGCACCTGACAGACCCAGAACACCAGAAACTGCAGAGGGATTGGGTGGGACAAGTAGTCTTTCTATCTTATACAAGTGCCAGCCTGGGTTTAGTTATTATGTTCGGGAAAAGGTTAACAACTAGGATAGACAACACCTATCTAGACAAAGACGGACGGTTCATGATAGTGCAAGCTACGGTAAATTCTGTGAAATATGTGTTCTGCAACTTGTATGCCCCCAACCATAGAACTGCAGGTTTCTGGTCAGACTTGACCCGACAACTAGCTCCCCATATAGGCTCAAATTTAATAATTGGTGGGGATTTCAATATCTCACCCACACACATTCTGGATAGACTTTGGCTGGCACCTCACTCTATCAGAGACCCTAAGGTAAATTACAAAGCCAGATTTGAAGCTAAAATCTTTAATATGCTGGAGGCGGATTTAGGGGTCTGTGATATCTGGAGGTTGATGAATCCAGAGGGGAAGGATTATACTTGCCTGACCAAAGCTAAGCATACCCTCTCCAGAATTGACTTATTTATGATTGCTGGGGAATTAACCACACAAGTACATCATTGTAAGATACACAATATTCTGATTTCAGACCACGCACCAGTGGAACTGTCACTTGGGACCCAGAGAAGGTACACTAACAGAAATACCCTTAGATTTCCGACCTACCTGACCACCTCAGAGGCATTTACCAAATATTTACAGCACACTTGGACGGACTTTCTCACTGATAACGCAGTACATACTGAAAACACCCAACTCCTATGGGAGACGGCCAAGACAGTGTTTGCTGGAGCCATAATCTCATACATCTCTAAATTAAGACACAAAACACAATATAAATTAAAGAACTTACAAAAACAACTGGGTCTAACATACCAAACATATCTACAGGCTAACACGAAAACAACCTATGAGACATACTTAGCGGCAAAAGCGGAGCTTGAGGCTTTCATGAAACAACAGGCGACTGCTGGACTATTAAAGACAGCAGGAAAATTCTATAGATTCGTGGGAAGGCAGGCAGGATGTTGGCTGCCTTGTCGAAGCCCCAGACAGCAAGAGCCAACATAACAGCAATCAGAGCGCAAGGCCTAATGTACACTAAACCAGAGGACATAGAGCAGTGCTTTGCACAATACTATGCAAAACTCTATAACAGGACCCAGCTCCAGAGGGAACTCAGACGCAGTTCTGGTGCTCGCTGCAGCCACCCCAATTAACACAGACTCAAATGGACAGCATAAACGCCCCGGTGACACTCGAGGAACTCACTTCACCCTGGGGTCCTTGCCAGCAGGTAAGGCATCAGGGCCAGACGGTCTGCCGGCTGAATTTTACAAATCACTACAGGCCCAGATCACACCTACTCTGACCAGACTGTACAATACCTTCCTTCAGACGGAGACCCCCCCCCTCTAACAATTTCACTTCAGTGCACATTACACTGATCCCCAAGCCGGGTAAAGATCGCTCAAAGCCTGAATCTTACAGACCGATATCTCTGTTAAATACAGATTACAAGTTGTTCATGAAGATTCTTGCTAACAGATTGAAGGTGATTCTCCCTGACCTAGTCCACCCGGACCAAACGGGCTTCATCTTCAAACGTTCATCGGTGGTGAATCTTCGCAGGGTCATGCAGATGATAGAGCATTACTGGGCGCAGGGGCAGGAAAGGGATAGGAAAGACACACCGGAGGCCTTCCTGCTATCCTTGGATGCAGAGAAGGCCTTCGACCGGGTAGAATGGCCACATCTTTTAGATACTATGCGGAGGTTCGGTTTTACGGGTCCGTTCTTGGAGGTTATAGGTAAAATGTACCACCAGCCGGTGGCACGGGTTATCGCAAATGGCCTCTTTTCCTCTGATTTTCAGCTACGTCGGGGCACCAGGCAGGGCTGCCCCCTTTCGCCTCTGCTGTTCAACCTAGCACTGGAACCCCTCGCGATGAAACTGCGACAGCTCTTCCCAGGGATCACGATAAGAGGGGTCCCCCTACATCTGGCGTTATACGCCGATGACATGCTACTATTTGTCGACACACCAGCCGTTCATATACCACACATACTACACATGATTTCAACTTTGGTACCTTTTCGGGATATCAAATAAACACCTCAAAGTAAGAGATACTATGGCTACATAGACATACGTCCTCTACCCAAAGCTATCTATTCGTGGAAGTCTCGGAGGGGCTAACCTACCTTGGCATTAAACTCCATAGAGATCCCTCTAAGATGTATGATCTCAACATATCACGTAAATGTTCAGAGTTGGCTTCTCAGCTAATGAACTGGTCTAACCTCCCTCTGGGCTTGTTGGGTCATATTGGCTTGATCAAGATGACAATACTGCCCAAAATCTTATATCCACTGCTTATGTTACCGTTTCTGATGTCCAGAAGGGACCTGAGGATGCTCTCGCGTGCCATGTCGCGGTTTATCTGGAAGGGAGGTAAATCTAGAATAGCAGCGAACAAACTACATCTCCCATACCTGGGAGGAGGCTTGGGTATGCCAAATCTCAAGTTATACAACTGGGCGGCCTTAGCCAGATTGGTCACCGACTGGCAGATGAATACGAAACATTTCACCGACATAGCGCTTGAAGAAGCGATTGTTGCCCCTCTGATGCCGGCTTATCTCCCCTATGTGAGAATGGCATCCCTTCCACCTAGAGTTGCCAACAGTGCACTATACCGTGACCCACTGAGAGCGTGGCAGCTGATTCACAAATTCCTAAAAATAGATAGCCCCCCCCCCCAAGGTATATCCCTATCCGTGGGAACGCAGACTTCCCAGCAGGTGATGAGCATGCACCGTTCCGCATATGGGAAACCCGGGGTATCAGGACAGTGGGAGACATCCTGGACCCATTGCTACACACGATACGCTCTTTCCAGGAGCTAAAGACGAAATATCAGCTCCCGAATCAGCATTTTTACGCTTACCTTCAGTTGAGGCACTATGTGATGTCTCTGCAAGCATCTCATGACAGCTTCTGGGACAAATCACCCTTCGCTATCGCCCAGACATTGTTTCTAGTGGGGCGGTTCTCCCTCACACATTTCTACACACAACTAATAAAACATACTGAGGTCACCATACAAGCCAACATGCTGACAAGACTAGCTGCAGACATCCATATTGAAGTATCGGTACAAGATTTGAAAGACAGTCTAGACAGCACAAAACAAGCAACTCTCGCAATAACCTACAGGGAGGCGCAGATTAGACTATTGCACAAGGACTATATTACTCCTAATAGATTAGCAAAATGGAACAACTCATACCCCAACCAATGTATTAAGTGCAGCAATGCAGCCCCCTCTTTCCTGCACTACTTCTATACCTGTCCAGCTATCAGACGTTTTTGGGGACATTTCCAATACTGGGTAAAAATCACCCTTAGGGTTGAAATAGAACTCACCACGGCCGAAATATATCTCTTCAAATGGGGAGATGCACACCAACGACATCACAAGATACTTACGATGTGCACCATACTGGCAAGGCACTGTATCCTGACGAGATGGATATCTAAACATCCCCCAACAACAGCACAATTTAAACACTTATTGATTAAACAACTTTACATAGAACAATATGACGTGAGGTTAGATGTGACCCGACGACTGAGGCCCTTCTGGAAAAAATGGTGCCCTCTTTTTAATACGTTCCACATAGATCTGAAACAGCAGATCATGAGACCATTTCTCCAGTCGGAGGTGATGCCCCAGCTTAATCTTAACTTTAACCCCGGTGAAACTGAGGGGGAGGCCCTTAATACCACCAAATACCCGACTGAGGAAATGCTTTTCTAGACAACGGGATCCAACCCCTTCTTTTTTTTTTTCTCTCCCTCCCTTCCTCACCTCTCCTCCCCGCCTTGATCCCCACCCTTTTATTACAATGTTAGTATGTTATAGTTACTGTTATTGTTATATGTAATGTTATAAAATTATTTTGGAAAATGGAGACGGATGTGGCATACAAAGTTTACTGGATGGACTTTACTACATCAAAATGTTACAGGTTAAAGCCTATAAAGACAATATCTAGCCCTCATCTTTCATGGACTAATCTGCGCACTTGGCTCTGACAAGCCATCTGCAGAAATGTAATCAATATGGATGCAAAATACTAATGTAATTTCTATGTTATCTATTGTAATGCCTGATTTTCTGTTGTGCCATATTTGTTTCCAGTAATAAAAAAGAATTTAAAAAAAAAAAAAAAAAAATCATCATATGCTGAGTGCCTTTACCCAACAAGGCACTCAGCATGTCAGGGGCCAGCATCGGAAGCGATCAAATGCTTCCGATGCACTAAACTGCCGGGAGTTTAAGATCTGAAGCTCCCCGGCAGTTTAGTTACGTATTGCACAATGCCTCAACATGCAGGCATTGTAGCAATATGGTTAGAGCAGCTGAAGCGATCACCGATCGCTTGCAGTGCTCGTTTTACCGGCTGACGTACCAGGTACGTCAATTGTCATTAAGTGACAGTTTTTCAGTGACGTACCTGGTACGTCAGCTGTCACTAAAGGGTTAAGGGATGCTACTCTCTTTTAGTATTTTGTATATTATTGTAAAACATTCACATCTAGCACCACTTGTCTGGAGGGCTTGCGTTAGTGCTCAGGTTCAAGGTACTAATTGTGTGATAGATACTCTTCACATATACATTTCATAGTTTATAACTTTGCCATGTGGTGGGATGGCAGTTTAGGGGTTAATAGTAATATTTAGTGTTTGCGATGTGGGGGGGATGGTGGTTTAGGGGTTAATAGTTTTATTTAGTGTTTGTTATGTGGGGGATGGCGGTTTATTGCACAAGAACTGGAGACTGGAAGCAGGGTAAGTGAGCAAGAGTGCCCACACTAGAACTGGAGTCTGAGGTAATGACCACGATAGGGCCATGAAACACAGGCGGTATAAAGGTAGAACAGAAGAAGGCGCCACAATAGTGCACAATCAATGGTATCAGGTCTCCATACACGTAATTCAAGTTATACTTACAAAATATACAGCACTTGATAAGTGCCACAAATGCCTGCTGGACCTTTATAGCTGTCCAGAAAGCTACACTACCGGTGCAGGATCTCCAACAGAACTGTGTTCACATAGGATCTGTATGACTGCCAATTCTCCAGACTCTGCTGATATTCTGGATAAACCTCCTGGAAATTCTGTTTAAACAGCTGAGAGGGCGCACAAACTTCTTAGGAACAGTAAGAACGCTGAAATGTACTACTAGAGCCCCAGCATGGCTGTCAGTGATGTCACTAGCATCACAGAAACAAACAGAAGACTATCATTGGTGTAGTTACACATCCCTTTGTATTATCACCTTAGACACATTATCACTTTTAGCAGGCACATTTAACTTTTTATTATATATTATAACACAGGAGGTGCCCACTTGAGGCCGAGGCATGAGACACAGATGCGGCTGCGACAGGCAGGAGACAGTGGAGACACAGATATGGCTGTGACAGGCAGGAGACACAGATACGGCTGTGACAGGCAGGAGACACAGATACGGCTGTGACAGGCAGGAGACACAGATACGGCTGTGACAGGCAGGAGACACAGATACGGCTGTGACAGGCAGGAGACACAGATACGGCTGTGACAGGCAGGAGACACAGATACGGCTGTGACAGGCAGGAGACACAGATACGGCTGTGACAGGCAGGAGACACAGATACGGCTGTGACAGGCAGGAGACACAGATACGGCTGTGACAGGCAGGAGACACAGATACGGCTGTGACAGGCAGGAGACACAGATTCGGCTGTGACAGGCAGGAGACACAGATTCGGCTGAGACAGGCAGGAGACACAGATACGGCTGAGACAGACAGGAGACACAGATACGGCTGAGACAGACAGGAGACACAGATACGGCTGAGACAGACAGGAGACACAGATACGGCTGAGACAGACAGGAGACACAGATACGGCTGAGACAGACAGGAGACACAGATACTGCTGAGACAGGCAGGAGACACAGATACTGCTGAGACAGGCAGGAGACACAGATACTGCAGAGACAGGCAGGACACACAGATACTGCAGAGATAGGCAGGAGACACAGGATACAGGAGACACAGGATACACAGATACGGCTGTGACAGGCAGGAGACACAGGATACAGTTACGGCTGTGTCAGGCTGGAGACACAGATTTTTGGCAGGGCCCACTGCAGGGCGCAGATACCCGAACACGGGTAACATCATATGCTGAGTGCCTTTACCAAACAAGGCACTCAGCATGTCAGGGGCCAGCATCGGAAGCGATCAAATGCTTCTGATGCACTAAACTGCTGGGAGTTTAAGATCTGAAGCTCCCCGGCAGTTTAGTTACGTATTGCACAATGCCTCAACATACAGGCATTGTAGCAATATGGTTAGAGCAGCTGAAGCGATCTCGTGCAGTGCTCATTTTACCAGCTGACGTACCAGGTACGTCAATTGTCATTAAGTGACAGTTTTTCAGTGACGTACCTGGTACGTCAGCTGTCACTAAAGGGTTAAGGGGTGCTACTCTCTTTTAGTATTTTGTATATTATTGTAAAACATTCGCATCTAGCACCACTTGTCTGGAGGGCTTGTGTTAGTGCTCAGGTTCAAGGTACTAATTGTGTGATAGATACTCTTCACATATACATTTCATAGTTTATAACTTTGCCATGTGGTGGGATGGCAGTTTAGGGGTTAATAGTAATATTTAGTGTTTGCGATGTGGGGGGGGATGGTGGTTTAGGGGTTAATAGTTTTATTTAGTGTTTGTTATGTGGGGGATGGCGGTTTATTGCACAGGAACTGGAGACTGGAAGCAGGGTAAGTGAGCAAGAGTGCCCACACTTGAACTGGAGTCTGAGGTAATGACCACGATAGGGCCATGAAACACAGGCGGTATAAAGGTAGAACAGAAGAAGGCGCCACAATAGTGCACAATCAATGGTATCAGGTCTCCATACACGCAATTCAAGTTATACTTACAAAATATACAGCACTTGATAAGTGCCACAAATGCCTGCTGGACCTTTATAGCTGTCCAGAAAGCTACACTCCCGGTGCAGGATCTCCAACAGAACTGTGTTCACATAGGATCTGTATGACTGCCAATTCTCCAGACTCCGCTGATATTCTGGATAAACCTCCTGGAAATTCTGTTTAAACAGCTGAGAGGGCGCACAAACTTCTTAGGAACAGGGAGAACGCTGAAATGTACTACTAGAGCCCCAGCATGGCTGTCAGTGAGGTCACTAGCATCACGGAAACAAACAGAAGACTATCATTGGTGTGGTTACACATACCTTTGTATTATCACCTTAGACGGCACATTTAACTTTTTATTATATATTATAACACAGGTGGTGCCCACTTGAGGCCGAGGCATGAGACACAGATGTGGCTGTGACAGGCAGGAGACACAGATACGGCTGTGACAGGCAGGAGACACAGATACGGCTGTGACAGGCAGGAGACACAGATACGGCTGTGACAGGCAGGAGACACAGATACGGCTGTGACAGGCAGGAGACACAGATACGGCTGTGACAGGCAGGAGACACAGATACGGCTGTGACAGGCAGGAGACACAGGAGACACAGATACGGCTGTGACAGGCAGGAGACACAGGAGACACAGATACGGCTGTGACAGGCAGGAGACACAGGAGACACAGATACGGCTGTGACAGGAAGGAGACACAGGAGACACAGATACGGCTGTGACAGGCAGGAGACACAGGAGACACAGATACGGCTGTGACAGGCAGGAGACACAGGAGACACAGATACTGCTGTGACAGGCAGGAGACACAGAAGACACAGATACTGCTGTGACAGGCAGGAGACACAGGAAACACAGATACGGCTGTGACAGGCAGGAGACACAGATACGGCTGTGACAGGCAGGAGACACAGATACTGCTGTGACAGGCAGGAGACACAGATACTGCTGAGACAGGCAGGAGACACAGATACTGCTGAGACAGGCAGGAGACACAGATACTGCTGAGACAGGCAGGAGACACAGATACTGCTGAGACAGGCAGGAGACACAGATACTGCTGAGACAGGCAGGAGACACAGATACTGCTGAGACAGGCAGGAGACACAGATACTGCTGAGACAGGCAGGAGACACAGATACTGCTGAGACAGGCAGGAGACGCAGATACTGCTGAGACAGGCAGGAGACACAGATACTGCTGAGACAGGCAGGAGACACAGATACTGCTGAGACAGGCAGGAGACACAGATACTGCTGAGACAGGCAGGAGACACAGGATACAGAAGACACAGGATACACAGATACGGCTGTGACAGGCAGGAGACACAGGATACAGTTACGGCTGTGTCAGGCTGGAGACACAGATTTTTGGCAGGGCCCACTGCAGGGCGCAGATACCCGAACACTGGTAGCAGACACTCTATGCAAAACTTGGCACACATGCAGGATACTGGAACTTGACAGAGTTTGGATGCAGAGGTTGATGACTGGAACTTTGCAAATATGCTTAGCAGCACTTGGGTACATGCGCTGTATAAAGGAACTTGGTAAGTGTCCTCTGTAGGGCTAGGCACTAAAACAGGATCCCAGGGAAGCAAGCAGGATGATACCACAGAAACAGCGACAGGCTGGTACAGAGAGGGTAGCCAGGAAACAAGCCAAGGGTCAGATACCTGAGAGTAGTAAGAACAGTCACGAAATCCAGGAAAAATCCAATAGAAAATAGAATAGCTAAGGTACAAGGCCAGGTTCAGTAAACAGAAAAGCAGTCCAAAGTCTCATCAAAACCAATGGAGATCCAAAAGGGTAGTCAGAGAACAAACCGGATTCAGGAACCAAACAGGAAATACAGGCAAGGTTAGAGGCACTAACACTTTAACAGGATGAATCCTTATGTCAGAGCAGGAGGTGTATTGTAAAGCAGCCTTTTATAGGGGAGATGATTGCAAAACTACTTGCAGCTGACAATCAGGTGGAGCCAGAGAGCAATCCTCTGCAGGTAACAGGTTTCCAAAAACTTCAGCCAAAATTCAAAGCCCTCTGGTGGCGTAGGAATATAGAAACAGGAGACCCAGGTTCAAATCTGGGCATGTCTGTAACAAGTATCTAGTTTAAAAATCCATTATCTTACCAATCTCAGTAATTACCTATGTTTATCTTGTCGCCTTCAATTGTTAGTTTGCCAATACCTGTATTCTTAAAATGTTTTAGATTGCAACAGATACATTTTACAAAATGTCTAAATATATATATATCTATATGGCTCAACAATATTACTCAATGCAGACGATTGCTAACTTTGAGGGCAACAGACCTTCCTTAGAAGAGACTTTTGAGAATAAACTGGATATGATTGATATCAGTGATGCCTTCATGTCTATGGAGAGGGCCCTGCTCAGTGAATACAAATTATGGTGGGACAAACGCTCACTAGAGAAATATATGTCCCTAACAATGATTCCTAGGGGCCTACGTTTGAGGAAATACCCTACCTTTCTGATTCCAGATGATAAGTTCATCCAAGAATGGAATACGATCCTATCAGAATGCTCTCTCCGTTTGATGGCACTCATTGTACAACATAAGGACAAAAAACTAGCTGAAGCAAGAGAACACATAGAAGAAGTACAGAGGGACCTCAACACATTTATGAACCATCCTGACTACCCTAAACTAGACGGAATCTTACAATCCACGGTGGATAAAGCAAAGAAGGAAATGGATAACATCAAATTCAAGAAATACTCCAGAGATTTAGAGGATTATAAAAGTCACAAAGTATACAACTGGAAATCAAGGAAATTCCCAAGGAGAAAATCGGGAAATAAAAAGATGCTCCAGGGAAAGGGAGAAAATAAGCCCCAGAAACGGGTTTCATTCTCTGACACTGACCCTGAGTCAAATGAGGATGATGATCTGCAGGACTTTGTTAATTTCATGACCAGCAAACAGTCCTCAGAAGATGATGGCGGAGCATCAGGCCAGATGACAGTGGTCACAACCAATACAGCCCCTCCTGTTCCTCAGTTGACCCATACTAATATTCCACTCCCTGATACTATACCTTCCACACAAATATATGAGCCAATAGGTGCACTGGTCAATACCAGTCAGTTAGATCCCCCAAAGCCACCTAGGGGTAACAAATATAAAAAGGCACAGGTTACCCCTAAAACAGATTCTAAAGTAAGCCAGCAGGTTTTTCAAGTGGCACTAGGCCAAGAAGAAGGAGGAGGAAGAGGAATACTCAGACAGGCCCAAAAGAGGGAACAATACACACTAAGGAGAGGCAGGCAGGGCAACAGATACAGAGATCAAATGTGATCAATGTATCTAGTGTCCCATTAACTAAACCAGAGGAAGAAGTACTTAGTTTAGGCCTTAACTTTGTACCATCTACTAAATTTAATGTCTTCAACACACTGCTAGATTTGAACAGGTTCATTCGTAGTCTCACACTTAACAAGTTCTATAGACTTAACCCCACTGAGGACACAGGCATCATAGCTCCAGACACTACACCGCAACACGATTATTTTAACATAACAGAGGCTAGTGACTTCTTAAATCTCTATACATTGGAGAGGGAGGGCTTGAGTGAGGAAGCGACCATTGACTTCCATAAAGGCTTTAAGCCCAAGTCAGTTTTTTATCCTACCCAATGTAGGGGCACTGCCCTGGAGTCGTTTCAACGACGCATGGAGGAAGATCTGGTAAGACTAGATCGGGAGCAAAAAGTAACAAAAAGCAACCTGACAAGGGGTCAGAGATTGGCTTTGAACAAACTTCGGAAGAGAGAAGACATTATAGTGAAGCAGTCCGACAAAGGGGGGTCTGTTGTTGTGTTGGACCGTAATTATTACATTTCCGAGGCACACAGACAACTTCAGGACCAAGAGGTCTATGAAAAGTTACCAGGGGACCCCACACGGCTTTTTGGAGCACTATTACTAGACCTATTAGATGATGGTAGGTACCAAGGCCTACTAGACGATGACACCTTTGATTTCCTGAACACTAAACATCCCGTGGTGCCGATATTCCATCACCTCTCCAAGGTACATAAGTCCTTGGAGGAGGTGAAGGGACGGCCCATAGTTTCAGGAATAGGGTCACTCCTTGAGAATTTGGGCAATTGGCTCGAATCACTATTACAACCACTGGTTTACAAATTACCGTCTTTTCTAAGAGACACTAAACATTTATTAAACATATTGAGCACCTGCGAATGGGAAGACCATATGTCATGGCTGGCCATTGATGTGGTAGGGCTGTACTCGGCCATTCCACATGAACAAGGCCTATTAGCCACGCGTTACATGCTTGACAGATTTAGTGATTACTCTGCTAACTTGAAGAATTACATCCTTCAAGTATTGAAATTCTCACTGACACACAATTATTTTGAATTCTTGGGCGATCATTACCTATAGAAGAGAGGCACGGCCATGGGGGCCAAATTTGCCCCAGCCTATGCCAACATCTTCATGGGCTATTGGGAGCACCAATACATCTACAGTGACCAAAATCCATTCTTTAAATCCATTATTGGATATAAAAGGTACATTGACGATCTCCTATTTGTGTGGTCTGGCACACAGTCAGACAGTGAACTGTTTGTTGATTATCTCAACAACAATGAAATGGGATTACATTTTACCTACACTTTTGAGAAGAATGAGCTTCCATTCCTGGATTTAGTCCTAACCGGACTTCCAGGGGAAAACAGAGTAATCACTTCACTGTATGTCAAACCTATTTCGTCTAACACCTACTTACATGCCAGAAGTAATCATCCTCCGCATACCAGTTATGGAATAGCCAAAGGACAATTTTTGCGAATCCGGCGCAACTGTTCAGAGGATGATAGCTTTCTGGCAGAAAGTGAAAAATTAACCAAGAGGTTGTTGGAGCGTGGTTATGACATCGATGTGGTGCATAAAGCACTCAATGATGTCAAACATCTCAATAGGAATTCCCTCCTCGAGACCAGAAGAGTAACAAAGGAAGCTAGACAAAAGCCCACCTTTGTGACTACTTATAGTCCCCAATACTATTCAATCTGCAAAATATTGCGCAAAAATTTGCCAATTTTGTTGGGAGATGATTTTCTCAAAGATGATATCAAGGAAGGTTGCTTTTGCGTAGCAAGACGAAATACAACCATCGGCAATCAAATTTCGCCATCAATGCTCAAAAAATCAAAACCACAAAGTACTTGGCTTTCACAGAAGGGACACTACAAATGTGGTAATAGTACCTGCAAGGCCTGTGGTTATGTCATCACGGGGAAATTTTTCCCATCCCTGGCCACGCAAAAAGTGTACTTGTTATCACAATGTACAAACTGTAGATCGACCTTTGTGATCTACATGATTACATGCAGCCTTTGCCAGAAGCAATAAATAGGATGCACCTCCCGGGAAGCCAGGGAGAGGATCCGTGCCCACCTTAATGACATCGAAAGGGGGATAACACCCACTGGAGCCTCCAAACACTTTGTGGATGAGCACAATAAGGACATAAGCACATTCACCTGGACTGTGATTGACCAGATAAAAAGGAAGCCGAGAGGTGGAGATAGATTGAAGGACCTCCTTGCCAAAGAAGTGTTCTGGATCTTCACCCTAGGCAGTCGGCAACCATCTAGTCTAAACATTGAGACGGATCTAATCAATCATTGGTAATGGATTGTCCCTTATCTGCTTTTGAATATATTATATTGTGTTTTCAAACAATGTAATATTTATTTAAATAAGCAAATGAGTAAAAAGTCTCAATCTGTATTTAAGTACTAAAATACACAAATGTAATTACTTATTTGTGTATGTTCCCAGCTGAGTAAGCTAGTTGTATTTCTTTTTCTTTTCCTTTTTATTTGATTTAGTAATTAGAGTTGATTAATAGGAGGGCATCACTCTACCATGACACGATAACATTTGGATTTGCAAAAAATATAGAGTTAATATAGATATAAGGATGAATCCAATAATATAGTAGTTGTTGTGATTGGCTACATGCCCTCTTGTTTACCAACCAAAAACCACTCTTAGGTTACTACAATACCACTCTTAGGTTATTCTAATATTTAAACATCTAAATATGTATCTAGTACTAAGCACATTAACCCCGCATTCACCTATTTAGAATCAGTGTAAGTTGAATATAACACAGTTGCTACTTTCTATAATAAGCAGTAATTATGTATGACCATAAGCAAAACTTGGTATACATTCAGCACATAATGTGATCAGATTAGTAGTAACTGGTTGGTAACTAAATTATTTAATTAGTTCAAATATCCTTTTCTTCTTCTTCCACTTGTTAATCTACGAAATTATTAGTTTATGGTGAACAGGGTACCAGTAAGGCTATCTACATATAAATAACATAATAAAATAATTTCTCAGAGAATTACATTCTCACAGCAGTAAGGTTATATACATACATATAACAAAATAAAATAAATAATTTCTTAGAGAATTATATTTTCACAGCATAAGGCATTCAACCGTACATAGGTAGTTTTCCTTAATAGGTATACACCCACAAGTAACACAGGTAGGTCAGGCTATCCATTAGCAAGTTAGCATAGTCTATATCAGTCTGAACAGGGCATTAGGGCAGTATTCTGTCTATGATTAAGGCTCCCAAGGAGCTGAAACGCGTCAGACGCCCACCCCAGCCCATTTTCTGCTGTCCATCATAGCCATTTGCCTTGTATATACATCTTAGAAGCTTTTATATTGTTGCTAATAAATATTCACCTTTGCTTTGAGCTCCCTGTCCGGACTTTTCTTTGTTCTATCTATATATATATCTATATATATATATCTATATATATATATATATATATATATATATATATATATATATATATATTGATACGTCTTTGGAGTGTCCTCCAGTAATGTTGGTGTATTTATCAGCAGCAATTGCCAATAATGTATTATGTATTGTAATTATGAATATTAATAATTAATATCAGTATAAAACTATTGTCAGCGATATCTCCAATTAATATAGCAGAATTTTGTCAATACACTCCAGTAAAATGTTAAATATCTGTAGTGTACCCCAAAATAACACTATTGAGATATCTATAAATTTGACAACAATATTATTATTAAAAATTTATATTTAATCTCAATATAAAATATTCCTAAATTCTGATCCATTAATCTTTTTAAACACATATATTATATTTTTGTAGTAGCTGAATATCACATATGACCAGTTATATCTATCAATTTATCAATACAATATTAAAATATAAAGCAGGCTATAGAGATATTTAGATTAATTACTATTCAATAGATATTGTCTATTTTCCCATGAATGGATGACATATTTGTACAAATTAACCTTTGTTCAGAATGAATTAAAGGTACCTCAGTATTATGGACACAATATTTCTATAAATTAACCTTAACTCAAAATGAATCACTTAACAAATATCCCACATGAATTTTACAAGAACAATTTTGTTTTTAGCCAGAAATATTAACCAATTCAATATATAGCTTATTTAAAAACGTTATATCCAAATCTCACAGGAAAATCTTAACTTAACTCCCACAAATCTAAATAAAATTTCCAGGGAATACAATTCACTATATTACCCAAAAATAGTCTTATAATACTTTAAATAATCCATCAGAGATTTTTACACATATTTATCAACTCAACATAAACCATCTAATATTTCATTAAATAGTTCCAACTTAGCCACAATTGTAAATGCAATTTCTAAAATATATCACAGTAATTCAATCCAAGTTATAAATATAAATACCTGTCCCTTTTCTCAATAATAATTCACTTAGCGCTAGTATATTTAATATATGAAATATACTGGTCTATTTAATACTAGCATTGCAACTATAAAGTACCTCTTTAAATACCAGCTTCAATTAAACTACAGCAATAAAGAATATATTTGCTTTAAAACATTAAAGGGACAGTCTACACCAGAATATTTATTGTTTTAAATGATATATCATCCCTTTTTTACCCATTCCCTAGTTTTGCATAACCAACACAGTTTTACACTTATATACAGTTATACACTTTTTACCTCTGTGATTATCTTGTATCTAAGCCTCTGCAAACTGCCCCTTATTTCAGTACTTTTGACAGACTTGTATTTAGCCAATCAGTGCGGGCTCCTAGGAACTCCAGGTGCGTGAGTGCAGTGTTATCTATATTAAAAACATGAACTAACACCCTCTAGTGGTGAAAAACTGTCAAAATGCCCTGAGCTAAGAGGCGGCCTTTAAGGGCTTAGAAATTAGCATATGGACCTCCTAGATTTAGCTTTCAACTAAGAATACCAAGAGAACAAAGCAAAATTGTTGAAAGAAGTAAATTGGAAAATTGTTTAAAATTACATGCCCTATCTGAATAATGAAAGTTTGTTTTGGACTAGACTGTCCCTTTAAAATATAACAAGATCAAACTGTTTAATACATTACCAGTAAACCATTTGAGAGTTCAATATTCCAGATATTTCTTATGGTCATACGTGAAGGTATTACTATTTTGCAGGGTACAGGTCACAGAGTATATCTCTTTCTCAAAGAGAGTTCTCCAGCCAGGATTCAGAGAAAGTAGGCTCAAACGGTGTGTATCTCTATTTTACAAAGTAAGTCTGTCCCTTTCTTGCATAGTGTGGCAGCTTGTATCAGTGATAAACCACTCCTTCATTCTCTAACCATTCCATAGAATCTGGATACGCCCTTTAAGTTGAAGCTCACCTCTCATAGGTTACTGGGGAATTGCCTTTTGGTTATCCAATCCCCATGATTGAATTTCTATAACTGCAAATCTTGGAACAACAGGAGTAGGAATGTTGTTTCATTTGTCAAAGATATTAACTGTTTAAAGATATATATATTTATATACAAATACAAAATTTGGTTTTTTTAGCACACCTTACAAAAAGTTTAAATCAACATCTGGGAGTGCTGCCAATATGACCCAGTAATTACACAAACAAAGAGGTATCAGCGCACATCCATTTTCAAAAGCACAACATATTTTTTACTGCTGCAAAAAATTGCCTGCATCTACATTAAGAGACAACTATTCTTTTTTAAAAAATATTGGGAACTTAGTCACACAATATGGCCATATTTTGCTTAGCCAGTCACCACTCCAAGGTGCCCCAATTCGACTGGTCCTACTCTAAGTCCTTATGCCACAGAGGGCTGAAACATTCCTGCTTTTACTCTTCATAATAGAATGAGACTCCCTGGCTTTTTATTCACAACTCTTTAACACTGTTATGAGCACACCTGAACTTGGGTGGGGTGCTTAAACCAATGGGAGATGGTCAGTCTCCCTGGTAATTTTAAATACAAATACAAAATTTGTTTTTTTAGCACACCTTACAAAAAGTTTAAATCAACATCTGGGAGTGCTGCCAATATGACCCAGTAATTACACAAACAAAGAGGTATCAGCGCACATCCATTTTCAAAAGCACAACATATTTTTTACTGCTGCAAATATATATAAATGTACATTTAATACATCTATAATTTTCTAGCTTTAATAAACTATTTGTTCAGTATATGGCCCATCTAATATAATTTAGCATGTATTTTTGAGACTAAACATGGGTACATTTAGAATATATATATATATATATATATATATATATATATATATATATATATATATATATATATATATAAATATATATATATATATATATATATATATATAAAACACACAGAGAAAACCCAGCACTCACTTACAAGCTCTCAAGCTCTCAGCTAAGATTTAAAAGCAAAAATGGAAAGGTTAGTTACAGCATCTGGCCAAATGGGACAAGCCCAGTTACCTCGTCAAGGTCCTTTCCAATACCTGGAACCCTAAAGCAGCCACACAATGCAAGCTTTCAAATCCAAACAAACTGGGAACAAGGGAATGGTGCACAGGCATATGTAATCACCCTAGACATATACAAAACATGGAAGGGAACTGCACTCTCATACCGGACCGGGTACACATCCCATGACCCTGCAACATGCTCAGCCCTGGGTGCCACTGGCACTCACAGGAAACTGTGCTGTCCCAAGAGCCACAGGCAGTTAACCCCAGACAGGTCTGGGTGCAAGAACCATAGGGAAAATTACAAAACAAATTAATACAACACACAGAGAAAACCCAGCACTCACTTACAAGCTCTCAGCTAAGATTTAAAAGCAAAAATGGAAAGGTTAGTTACTGCATCTGGCCAAATGGGACAAGCCCAGGTACCTCGTCAAGGTCCTTTCCAATAACTGGGACCCTAAAACAGCCACACAATGCAAGCTTTCAAATCCAAACAAACTGGGAACAAGGGAAGGGTGCACAGGCATATGTAATCACCCTAGACATATACAAAACACGGAAGGGAACTGCACTCTCATACCAGACCGGGTACACATCCCATGACCCTGTGGCTCTGGGGACAGCACAGTTTCCTGTGAGTGCCAGTGGCACCCAGGGCTGAGCATGTTGCAGGGTCATGGGAAGTGTACCTGATTCGGTATGAGAGTGCAGTTCCCTTCCGTGTTTTGTGTATATATATATATATATATATATATATAAAAGTAACGAAACTTGTACTCACTGGTCTTTCTTACAAACCACTCTTTTATTGTGAAGTTTAATATTCAAAGTTTAATGTGTTAAAGTATAGGTTAAAATATGAGAGGGCCACAGAGCCACGAGTCCGTGATTCCATAACCCTAGCCTGGTGCAGACCTATCAATATAACAACCCTGTTGCGGTTTATATCAACATCACAATCGCTAATCATTTACTTTCATATCATATCATGTGCCAGTAAGGGGGCTTCCTACCTGGTCCAAACTAACATGCTAACCGAAGGAGCAATGTACCACAGCGTAGTGGCAAACAAACTCCATGGTGACGACCACGCCGAATCCCGGAAGTGGAAGGGATATCACTTTAATATTGAGTGCATAAACTATATGATATGATTCAGGGTACACATTACATAGGCATTTATATACCAGTATCTATTAGTCATATTTGAAACCTCATTTGTACATTAGATGTCTGAAAAACAAAAGAAAATGTTATTTATTTATTCTGAAACAGTTTGCTAAACATTTTAAATTCACCAATACAACTGTTTCTTCACTGTACTTCATATTTAAGGTATATTGTGCAACATTTGATGGATACCCTGGATTTATATATATTATTCATATAATCTGGGCATATCAATTTATATAAAACTAAGGACAATTTGTCTAAACTTAGAAATTTCACATCTTCCACATGCCATTCATATAGACGTAAGTCTGAGCTTCGTATATTGAAACTCAGTGTATATTATTTTGCACTGAATTGTGAATTATTTAAATTGCTGGTCACCTTGAACTCTTGCTAGCTTCAAAGAACTGATCACTTGTAGACTTCTAGGCTGCAGTCCACAGGGGGCATCTCTAGATAACACGTTTATTTTGTCAATTTAAATTAGATTTTAACCTGATGTACATCATAGAACACAAGCTCTTTTAAGGTTATACCTTATGATTGTGGAACAAATGCCTGTTTTGAACTCTGAGATATGTATTTGGTCACCTCAGGCATCCTGAAATCATATATAGATGAATTAATCAACATGATATATATGCACATAGCTTATAATGATATCTCACCTTTTGCATGACAATATATATATATATCTATCAGGTCAGGCTCTGAGTGGGTATCCATAGAGATCATTACAAACAAGTTTTATCAGTACACAGGATCTTCAACAAGAGTAAGGTCAAACTTAATAAAAACAATTCACATTAGATAATAGGATAATATATCATTCTGAATAAGGAATCTTGTAAATTAGGTATATCTGTGTAGTAATAACTTAGTAAAATGGTCAAGGAATTAAGGGCCATTTTACGTGAGCGTGATATTTGCACTTCACTCAGTAATACAAGCACTCGCAAATGCGTGCTGGTATTGCAAGTTAGGTGTGATACGAACCCGACCTCGTGTTCACATTGCACGGAAGCTTTGCGCTCATGAGAATGCTACATTTTTTTAATAAAAAAACTACAACATACTTTATTTTGGGGGCAGTTTTGAAATTTAACCAGCACTCCACATGTAATCTAGTTTAAGGTGTTTAAAAGAGCTAGTTTTAAGCATGTGTGTTATGTTAAGATTATGGCCCAAGCAGAAACGCATCAGCATTGTCAACAGACAGACGGGAATTCTACTGAAAAGTATTTTATATGTAATGTTTTATCAACTGTAGAAAAAACGTTAAATTGTAACCCCCTTCATCCTGAACATACTTTCTTTGAATCATATACTCAGCACCTTGCAAAACTGTGGATGTTAATGTCAGGATAATGAAACACGGAAAATCACAAGTAAAGTGATACTTAATGAGTTACAAACATGTCTGGTCATTACAACATGATGATAATGATAGGAATAATCATAATAACTGTATTTAGCTGCAGTACCTCACTCTGTGCTGTAGTTCCGAATAACATATAAAATATTATCATTATTCCAATATGAAATATAGCATTTAAATAAATAGTGGATCCATATTACTGCAGACTCCAGTTACTGTTATTCTGCCCTTTATTGCACTCTATATATCTTACTAGCTGCACCTCTCATTAAGCCCTGAGGGGTCAGTAACCCGACCGTTATTCGTGACTATATCTTACTGCGCAAGTGAACTAGACAGCTGTAATTAGCTTGTTTACATGAAAAACGTGACAGCACTAATGGCATCTGTGCTGATCTAAACAGATGGTATTTATATACTAAGTGAAATGACCACAGTGTGATAAGTATATGTTTTACCTTGTGTTATTGTGTAAGGTGTTGGGTGAAAAGCTTTTTGAAAACAAATGGTTTTATTTTTACAGTGTGTTACACAGTTGGTTTGCTTTTATTATTTAAAAAAGCTGAAAATCCTAAAGTGCGGGGTTGTACTGTAATACTATTATCTAGTCTGAAGCTTCTTTCTTCCTGTTAATATATTTTGGGTCCAAAATAAGAGAGGTTGAATTCATGTCAGTCAATGTAACATAAATGTTTTTTTATTGATCATGTATAAAATGGATTTTCCTGTACTGTAAAAAACTGCTTTTGTCATTCAGGGACACCCTTAGCATTTGTGGGTCCCTGGGTAAGACAAATTTGTAGGGCCCCATAGCCTAGCACTCTTATTCCCCTCCCCCTGTATGCCCTTCCCCCTGTACGGCCCAACCATGTCCCAATATTTACTATTATCTATATAAAGAATAACAGTTTATATTACAGCCCCTAATACCATAAACACATCTTCATAAACTAAATACAGGATATAAATTGCACCTTCTCATACCCTCACCCCTGAAAGGGTGGGCCCTGGTTGGGTGCCCCTCACGCCCTGCCCAAAGGGCAAGCTGGTGTCACTGTTTATCAATAAAAGCAGTGGGAGGTCTACTTATTAACCAGTCACTAATTAGTCCATAAGGCCTAGCTACAACCTGGTTGCTTCAAAATAAACATCTAACCCTTTTTTTTCCTACAAACATATTTTAACATGTTTAAATAGTGGTTTATATATGGCAGGATGTCTTTGTGTAGTGGAATAAAGACAGGTAATGGGAGGAGATGGACAAAATAGAGGGGTGATCAACTAAAGCATAGTAATGCAGATAATGTATAGTAGACTAGATGTGTTAGTGACATTGGCAGGTTAAACCTAAAACAAATGAAGGGAATACCATACCCTTATGTGTGTTACTGCCGGAGGAGAGCTAGACTTAAACAGGTGCCCTGGGATGAGTTGAGGCACAGAATTATAGGAAAGAAGGCTGGGTATTAGGCTAAACTCCAGAGAATTTATTTCAGTGGCAACAAGTTAAATAGCAGTCAGGAGATAAGGAATAGATCAAATAACCAGACAATTTTAAGAAAACATTGAAGCCAAAGGGATAAGCAAGAGTTATTTTAACCAGAAACTAACCACAAGTTAGGAAACCAAATAATATAAAGGAGATGTGAATATAGAACGGTTCTCGCTTACGCGCAAAACCAACAAGCGCAAAAAGCTGAACTGAAGATTGTGTGTGCGTTCACTGTATTCCCCCATAGAAGCCAATGGGGAAAAAAAGTGGAGAAAAAACCTAACACCTTACTCTCACGTAAACTCTATCGCATATTCTCAAGTCAGTCCAGGGTTAAACAGAAGCGTAGTCAGGGGAAACAGAAGTCAAACCAGTAAATCCAAATAGTAAACTGCTGGGGTAAGAGGTAGTAACTCAATACACAAGCAAGCACATGTTAAGAAAACAGAAATAATACAGACTGCTACAGTTAAGGCCTAATTGATATTGTAGGCCTCTTTAAAGGTACAGTATCCTTAAATGCACCAAAAAACAGAAATCACTGTTTTAGACATTCACCTATCATGACAGTTTCAGCTCTCTCTGCCTGATAAATCCATATTTGGTGTGACTACGCTTTGCCTTTTAAATAGCATCTATTATTTTAGGTTCACTTGAGCAAAGACAGAGATTTTGTAGGCATATAGTCAGGTGTATGATCTATGGGGGCAGAACACAAGCGCAACCCAGATTCAAGGTAGAAAAACAAATAATTTATTAAGCATTCCTCATGCACATATATATGCACTTACTAGAAATCAGTTTAAAACAGGCATCTCTGTATGGCAGTATAGTCAGGTGTATGAGCAATTATACCAAGCAGGTGCTAATGATCATCAGTTTGATGTGTAGGTTGAAACAGAAACAATAACTTAAACATAAACAGTTGTGCAGGAGGAATAAAACTGGGTGAGGAACGGCCCAATTCTGCTAACAAGATGAGGTTGCTAAAGATAGTTTAATGTCAAAAGTCATACACAATGGCAAGACTGGGCACATCAACAAGACACAAGGTAGTTACACTGCATCAGCAAGGTCTCTCCCAGGAAGACATTCAAGGCAGACAAGGGTTTCAAGATGTGCTGTCCAAGCTCTTCTGAAGAAGCCCAAAGACATGGACAACGCTTAGGACGGTAAAACACAATTGTTGGCCAATAAAAATTAGTGCAGCAGATGAAAGTCATATCATGCCTACTTCCCTTCACAAACAGAAGATGTCCAGCAGTGCCATCGGCTCAAAATTGGCAGAAACCATTGGGACGCTGGTACATCCTTCTATTGTCCAGAGAAGTCTGGTAAGAAGTGGTCTTCATGGAAAACTTAAGGCCAAAAAGCCTTACATACAATGCAAAAAAACAAGGACAAGTGACTCAACTATGCACAAAAATACAGGAACTGGGGAGCAGTGTTAGCATTATATTTATGTTTATAATGCTACAGTGTATAGTTTAGCTGTTAGGGAGTTTATCAAGAAAGGTAGTTATTCCAAATGAAAGAGAAAATGCTTTACTGAATTTCTTAATGAATGCATATATTTCAGTGTAATGTTATATTATGATATGCAATAATAAATGTAATATTTTCAAATAAAATAAATAAAAAATCATGTAAAATAATTTACTAATGTGAAATGAACTTCTTGTATTTTAACCTAAGGTTATACAATTGTTTATGTCTTATGACCACTCTCAATGGCGACAATATTCTACTTTTGTTTTTGCTCAAGGTTATAGGATTGTTTTGTTTGTTTTTGTGGGTTTTGCTAATTACTTATAATGTATTTCCAAAGGACTGTTTAAAAGGGTATAAAAACCCCTTCCCTGAACTTATAAGGGGACAGAAAAGACTATCAGAACCAAAACGCTGTCAGACTGTCTGGTATGGTATAATATTTATTTATAAGCAATGACTAAACTATTGTAAAGCAATATTGGATTCATATTTTTCAAATTATTTTCATTGTATTTTTTAGCAATTCATTTTTTTTTTTACTTTTTTAATATAATACTGAATATTTGTAACAATAAATATTTTTTTTTTCTCTCACGCCTTTTCCTTATATATTGTATTCAAAATCTTTCATAAGATATGAGACCATTTTTATTTATATATGGCTAGATTACTAGTGGAGCACTAATTAACGCTTTTAGCTGGAGTGTTACCTGCTCTAGAAATAAACCGTTTGCGCTCGTTGGGTTGCGCTGGTATTTCAAGTTTAAAGTAAAAAGTTATTGCTCCAGCACTAACCCGCCGAGTGGCAAAAAGCTGAACTTACACTATCCAGCTTGCGATAACCTATTCCCCATTAGAAGTCAATGGAGAAAAAGCAGAAAAAGACCTAGGCCTCTAGTTATCAACCTGTAACTTACCTGTATTCGCCGGCCCCAATACCCTCGCCTAACATCGCCACCGCGGACCTGAATACGTTCGCCAAATTTATCAAGAAAGCTGTCAAAAAGCCGCACACCAAGTATGGTGCGATGAGCAGCGGACTGTTGTTAACTGACAGTCATCGATCTCGCTTATTTGCAGCTTTCTTGATAGCCTGTCACTAAGCACCCACACTATACTATACTGTTTTACCCCCTAAACCGCCGCTCCCGGGAGCCCCCCGCACCTAAATAAACTTATTAACCCCTAAACCGTCGCTCCTGGACCCCTCCGCAACTATAATAAATATATTAACTCCTAAATCGCCGCTCCCGGACCCCGCCGCAACTATAATAAATATATGAACCCCTAAACTGCCACTCCCGGACCCCACCGCCACCTACATTATACCTATTAACCCCTAATCTTCCACCCCCTATACCGCCGCCACCTACATAAAGTTATTAACCCCTATCCTGCCGATCCCGGACCCCACCGCAACTAAATAAAATGTTTAACCCCTAAACCGTTGCACCCGGAGCCCACCGCCACCTACATTACATTTATTAACCCCTAATCTGCCCCCCTACACCGCTGCCACCTAAATTATATCTATTAACTCCTAAACCTAAGTCTAACCCTAACACCCCCCTAACTTAAATATTATTTAAATTAAACTAAATAAATATTCCTATAATTAAATAAATTAATCCTATTTAAAACTAAATACTTACCTATAAAATAAACCCTAAGATAGCTACAATGTAACTATTAGTTATATTGTAGCTATCTTAGGGTTTATTTTTATTTTACAGGCAAGTTTGTATTTATTTTAACTAGATACAATAGCTATTAAATAGTTATTAACTATTTAATAGCTACCTAGTTAAAATAAATACAAATATACCTGTAAAATAAAACCTAACCTAAGTTACAATTACACCTAACACTATACTACCATAAAATAAATGAAATTAATTAAATACAATTACCTACAATTACATTTAAATAACTAAAATTAACTAAAGTACAAAAAATCTTCCCGTCCGGCGAGGAGCGGCACCATCTTGAAGACATCCGACGCGGAGCATCCCTCGGTCCCAACGACTAACGAAGAATGATGGTTCCTTTAAATGATGTCATCCAAGAAGGCACCCATTGAATTCCGATTGGCTGATAGAATTCTATGAGCCAATCGGAATTAAGGTAGGAAAAATCTGATTGGGCTGATGAAATCAGCCAATCGGATTAACCTCGTATTCTATTGGCTGATTAGAACAGCCAATATAATGCGAGGTCAAATCCTACTGGCTGATTGGATCAGCCAATTGGATTGAACTTCAATCCAATTGGCTGATTTCATCAGCCAATTGGATTTTTCCTACCTTAATTCCAATCAGAATTCAAGGGACGCCATCTTGGATGATGTTATTTAAAGGAACCGTCATTCTTCGTTTAGTCGTCGTGATCGATTGATGCTCCGCGTCGGATGTCTCAAGATGGTGCCGCTCCTCGCCGGATGGAAGAAGATAGAAGATGCCGCTTGGATGAAGACTTTTGCCCATCTAGAGGACCTCTTCTGGCCGGATTGGATGAAGACTTCTGCCCATCTGGAGGACCACTTTGCCCGGATTTGTTGAGGACTTAGGCCCGGCTGGGTGAAGACGGCTCAAGGTAGGGTGATCTTCAATGGGGTAGTGTTAGGTTTTTTTAAGGGGGGTTTGGGAGGGTTTTAGAGTAAGGTTGGGTGTGTGGGTGGTGGGTTTTAATGTTGGGTGGTTGTATTTCTTTTTTTTACAGGTAAAAGAGCTGATTACTTTGGGGCAATGCCCCGCAAAAGGCCCTTTTAAGGGCTATTTGTAATTTAGTTTAGGGTAGGGAATTTTATTATTTTGGGGGGCTTTTTTATTTTATTAGGGGGCTTAGATTAGGTGTAATTAGTTTAAACTTCTTCTATTTTTTTTTTATATTTTGAAATTTAGAGGGGTTTTTTTGTACTTTAGTTAATTTTAGTTATTTTAATTTAATTGTAGGTAATTGTATTTAACTAATTTAATTTATTTAATGGTAGTATAGTGTTAGGTGTAATTGTAACTTAGGTTAGGTTTTATTTTACAGGTATATTTGTATTTATTTTAACTAGGTAGCTATTAAATAGTTAATAACTATTTAACCTCTTAAGGACATATGACGGAATTTTTCCGTCATAAAACAATTGAGCAAACTGAAAGCTGTGTCCTTAAAGGGTTAATAACTATTGTACCTAGTTAAAATAAATACAAACTTGCCTGTAAAATAAAAATAAAACCTAAGATAGATACAATGTAACTATTATTATTATATTATAGGTAAGTATTTAGTTTAAATAGGATTAATTTATTTAATTATAGGAATATTTATTTAGATTTATTTAAATAAAATTTAAGGCCTAGATTTAGAGTTGGGCGGTAGCCGTGAAAACCAGTGTTAGAGGCTCCTAACGCTGGTTTTAGGCTACCTCCGGTATTTGGAGTCATTAAAAAAAGGGTCTAACGCTCACTTTTCAGCCGCGACTTTTCCATACCGCAGATCCCCTTACGTAAATTGCGTATCCTATCTTTTCAATGGGATTTTTCTAACTCCGGTATTTAGAGTCGTGTCTGAAGTGAGCGTTAGAATTCTAACGACAAAACTCCAGCCGCAGGAAAAAGTCAGTAGTTAAGAGCTTTCTGGGCTAACGCCGGTTCATAAAGCTCTTAACTACTGTACTCTAAAGTGCACTAACACCCATAAACTACCTATGTACCCCTAAACCGAGGTCCCCCCACATCGCCGCCACTCGATTCAATTTTTTTAACCCCTAATCTGCCGACCGCCACCTACGTTATACTTATGTACCCCTAATCTGCTGCCCCTAACACCGCCGACCCCTATATTATATTTATTAACCCCTAACCTGCCCCCCACAACGTCACCCGCCAGCTACCTACAATAATTAACCCCTAATCTGCCGACCGCAAAGAGCCGCCACCTACATTATAGCTATGCACCCCTAATCTGCTGCCCCTAACACCGCCGACCCCTATATTATATTTATTAACCCCTAATCTGCCCCCCTCAACGTCGCCTCCACCTGCCTACACTTTTTAACCCCTAATCTGCCGAGCGGACCGCACCACTACTATGATAAAGTTATTAACCCCTAATCCGCCTCACTAACCCTATAATAAATAGTATTAACCCCTAATCTGCCCTCCCTAACATCGCCGACACCTAACTTCAATTATTAACCCCTAATCTGCCGACTGGAGCTCACCGCTATTCTAATAAATGTATTAACCCCTAAAGCTAAGTCTAACCCTAACACTAACACCCCCCCTAAATTAAATATAATTTTAATCTAACGAAATTAATTAACTCTTATTAAATAAATTATTCCTATTTAAAGCTAAATACTTACCTGTAAAATAAATCCTAATATAGCTACAATATAAATTATATTTATATTATAGCTATTTTAGGATTAATATTTATTTTACAGGTAACTTTGTATTTATTTTAACCAGGTACAATAGCTATTAAATAGTTAAGAACTATTTAATAGCTAAAATAGTTAAAATTAATTACAAATTTACCTGTAAAATAAATCCTAACCTAAGTTACAATTAAACCTAACACTACACTATCAATAAATAAATTAAATAAAATACCTATAATTATCTACAATTAAACCTAACACTACACTATCAATAAATAAATTAAATACAATTCCTACAAATAAATACAATGAAATAAACTAACTAAAGTACAAAAAATAAAAAAGAACTAAGTTACAAAAAATAAAAAAATATTTACAAACATTAGAAATATATTACAACAATTTTAAACTAATTACACCATTCTCTAAGCCCCCTAATAAAATAAAAAAGCCCCCCAAAATAAAAAAATGCCCTACCCTATTCTAAATTACTAAAGTTCAAAGCTCTTTTACCTTACCAGCCCTGAACAGGGCCCTTTGCCTGATCCAATCAGCCAATAGAATGCAAGCTCAATCTGATTGGCTGATTGGATCAGCCAATCGGATTGAACTTGATTCTGATTGGCTGACTCCATCAGCCAATAAGAATATTCCTACCTTAATTCCGATTGGCTGATAGAATCCTATCAGCCAATCGGAATTCGAGGGACACCATCTTTGATGATGTCATTTAAAGGAACCGTCATTCGTCGTTCAGACTCGTCGGCCAGGATGGATGTTCCGCGTCGGAGGTCTTCAGGATGCTGCCGCTCCGCTCCGGATGGATGACGATAGAAGATGCCTCTTGGATGAAGACTTCAATCGGATGGAAGACCTCTTCTGCCCCGCTTGGATGAAGACTTCTACCGGATGGAGGACCTCTTCTTGCTCCGCTTGGATGAAGAATTTGGCTCGGCTGGGTGAAGACGACTCAAGGTAGGGGAGATCTTCAGGGGCTTAGTGTTAAGTTTATTTAAGGGGGGGTTTGGGTTAGATTAGGGGTATGTGGGTGGTGGGTTGTAATGTTGGGGGGGGTATTGTATGTTTTTTTTTACAGGCAAAAGAGCTGAACTTCTTGGGGCATGCCCCGCAAAGAGCCCTGTTCAGGGCTGGTAAGGTAAAAGAGCTTTGAACTTTAGTAATTTAGAATAGGGTAGGGCATTTTTTTATTTTGGGGGGCTTTGTTATTTTATTAGGGGGCTTAGAGTAGGTGTAATTAGTTTAAAATTGTTGTAATATATTTCTAATGTTTGTAAATATTTTTTTATTTTTTGAAACTTAGTTCTTTTTTATTTTTTGTACTTTAGTTAGTTTATTTCATTGTATTTATTTGTAGGAATTGTATTTATTTATTGATAGTGTAGTGTTAGGTTTAATTGTAGATAATTATAGGTATTTTATTTAATTTATTTATTGATAGTGTAGTGTTAGGTTTAATTGTAACTTAGGTTAGGATTTATTTTACAGGTAAATTTGTAATTATTTTAACTATTTTAGCTATTAAATAGTTCTTAACTATTTAATAGCTATTGTACCTGGTTAAAATAAATAAAAAGTTACCTGTAAAATAAATATTAATCCTAAAATAGCTATAATATCATTATAATTTATATTGTAGCTATATTAGGATTTATTTTACAGGTAAGTATTTAGCTTTAAATATGAATAATTTATTTAATAAGAGTTAATTAATTTCGTTAGATTAAAATGATATTTAATTAGGGGGGTGTTAGTGTTAGGGTTAGACTTAGCTTTAGGGGTTAATAAATGTATTAGAGTAGCGGTGAGCTCCAGTCGGCAGATTAGGGGTTAATAATTGAAGTTAGGTGTCGGCGATGTTAGGGAGGGCAGATTAGGGGTTAATACTATTTATTATAGGGTTAGTGAGGCGGATTAGGGGTTAATAACTTTATAATAATAGCGGTGCGGTCCGCTCGGCAGATTAGGGGTTAATAAGTGTAGGCAGGTGGAGGCGACGTTGTGGGGGGGCAGATTAGGGGTTAATAAATATAATATAGGGGTCGGCGGTGTTAGGGGCAGCAGATTTAGGGGTACATAGGGATAATGTAAGTAGCGGCGGTTTACGGAGCGGCAGATTATGGGTTAATAATAATATGCAGGTGTCAGCGATAGCGGGGGCGGCAGAATAGGGGTTAATAAGTGTAAGGTTAGGGGTGTTTAGACTTGGGGTACATGTTAGAGTGTTAGGTGCAGACGTAGGAAGTGTTTCCCCATAGGAAACAATGGGGCTGCGTTAGGAGCTGAACGCGGCTTTTTTGCAGGTGTTAGGTTTTTTTTAGCTCAAACAGCCCCATTGTTTCCTATGGGGGAATCGTGCACGTTTTTGAGGCTGGCCGCGTCCGTAAGCAGCTCTGGTATCGAGAGTTGCAGTGGCGTTAAATATGCTCTACGCTCCTTTTTAGGAGCCTAACGCAGCCATTCTGTGGACTCTCAATACCAGAGTTATTTTAAAGGTGCGGCAGAAAAAAGCCAGCGTTAGCTACGCGGGTCGTTTACCCGACAAAACTCCAAATCTAGGCCTAAGCTTGTGGTAGCAATAATTAGCCATTTTTAAATGGCTGTTTAATTATCGCATTCACGCAAACAGGCCAATGTGCCCGTTTGCAGGTGCGCAATAATTTAGTGCTCCACTTGTAATCTTGACCTAAAAGTTTAACAAAACATATATGGGAAATATGGGAAACATATTATATGACAAGGTGTTGGACTTGGAAAGGCTCAAGTGCATATATATATAAATACGTATATATATATATATATATATATATATACACAGACACACACACACTGTATATATAAATATATATATGTTATCATATATATGTGAAACAAATGTTAAGGAGCACAGGAAAATAAAAAATGTAACTTTTATTTATTGCTCACAGGCATCTAAAAACAGCACATAGGAGTAAAAAGGTAAAGTCAGACCCAGATCGCTATTTCTATTTATTTTCTATTTGTTCGATGTTTGTCACTATGGACAGCTGAATATCTCTTGCACAGAGGTGACGCCGGGGAATAATAACGGTACTTTACCTCAAGACAGTCTCCATATGTTTAAGGGAAAATGTGGGAATAAATATAAGTATTACGGCATAGTATCCACTAAGTTTAATACAGAGTGGTGTCCAAGGGGGATATTAATCAAAGAATCAACTATGCTGTATTCGCTGGCACCAATACACTCGCCTAACATCGTGGCCGCGGACCTGAATATGCTCTCCATATTTATAAAAAAGCCGTCAAAAAGCTGCGCACCAAGTACGGGGCGATGAGTATTGGACTCTTGTTAACTAACAGTCATCGATCTCGCTGCTATTCAGCTTTTTGCCAACTTTATTTATATCCTGTCACTAAACGCCGCCACTATACTAAAATGTTTAACCCCTATCCTGCCGCTCCCGGACCCCGTCACAACTTTAACAAAGTTATTAACCTCTATCCCACCGCTCCCGGACCCCGCTGCCACCTAAATATACGTATTTACCCCTAAACCTCTGGCCTCCCACATCACTACCCTTAACTAAACCTATTAACCCCTAAACCGTTAGCCCCCACATCGCCATAAGCTATTAATCCCTAAACCTAACAACTCGCTAACTTTACATTAAAATGACCACATCCCTATCATAGAATAAATTAAAACGTACCTTTAGAATTAAAATAAACTATATTAAACTATTGATTAACCTACCCTAACTATTATACTACAATTACATTAAACTAGCAATTAAATTAACTATATTACATATTAAAAAAACCTAACCCTACTCAAATTATTTAAATATACTATTAAAAATTACTAAATTACAAAAAAAAACACTAAATTACAAAAAAAACACAGTATCAAAAATAAAAACTAATTACACCTAATCTAATAGCCCTATCAAAATAAAAAAGCCCCCCCCCCCCCAAATAAAAAAAAACCCTAGCCTACAATAAACTATTAATGGCCCTTAAAAGGGCCTTTTGTGGGGCATTGCCCCCAAAAAATCAGCTTTTACCTGTAAAAAAAAAATACAAACACCCCCCAACAGTTAAACCCACCACCCACCCAACCAACCCCCCAAATAAAAAGTCTATCTAAAAAAAACTAAGCTCCCCATTGCCCTGAAAAGGGCATTTGTATGGGCATTGCCCTTAAAAGGGCATTTAGCTCTTTTACCTGCCCAGACCCAGAGTTGCGGCTTGAAAACCAGGTACGCTGGGCCGGAACAGCTGTGAGCACACCGGTTAACTATTTGATAACTTTAAAAAACATCTGTAATGACGTAAGCATCGATCTGTGTCGGATTGAGACCGGCGGATCGTATGTTACGTCACAAATTTCAAATTTTGCCGGTCTGTAGGCTTTGATAACTAGGTCGAATCAAGCTCGCCACAATTACGCTGCAGAATTCCAGCATATTTGCGGTTGACGGCTTGATAAATATCCCCCCAAAACTAAGCTACGTTTAACATATATACGTGCACACATACAGTACATACATACATATACATACACATATAAATACATACAAATACACACACACACACACACACACACATATATATATATATATATATATATATATATATACATACACACATACAAATACACACATAAACATACATACACATATACACACACATATATAGATATATATATATATATATATATATATACATACAAACATAAAAATGCACACACATGCATATATATATATATATATATATATATATACACATACACACGTACAAATACATATACACACTCATACATACATATGCATACATACACATACAAAAATACATAAATATACATACATACACATAAATACATAAACACATACAAATACACACATATATACTGTATATATATATATATATATATATATATATATATATATATATATACACACACACACAGACAGTGCACAGTATATGCCTTTGAATTGCAAACTGAATTTAGTAAAATAAAAAATAAAAACTTTCAGGAACAAATGTATAAAATAATTAAAAAGGTTATTCACTGTTTTTTTGTTTGTTTTTTATGGGAAATGCTAATTGTTTATTTTTGAAATTTTAGCTGATTTGTGTTATCTCATAGGATTTGATTTACGATAAATATATGATTTGTTTATCCCAATAAAATATACTTTTTGTTTATACTCTTCGTTTTTTATTTTTGTTCTTTTTTTTTATCATTAAATATGAAATTTAAAAAATGTTTAATACATCCTGCCTCACAAATTCTTGTAAATTCGTATTTAATCCATATGTAATCTATATGTTACCATGACAATTTAAAAAATATTCTAAAGTGAGTGCTTATGGGGGTTTTTTGATGTAGGGATTTTTTTATGTTAACAGGGTCAACAGTTTAATTTCTCATTCATCTTGGTCTACTAATGCTTTCTATATGTGTTATGATCTCTGGGCTGGCATTGTATATTTTTTCCTGTCTGCACTGAATAGGTTGAATAATTGATGTGTCAGTGTAAGTGACTAGATAGAAAGTGCCTATATTTTCTGGAAACAATTTGATAAATTAAACAAAGTTCCTTGTTAGTTTAATATAGGAAATAGTTAATTGTCTATACTTGTAAATTGAATTCTTATTTATTAGTGCTGATTGAATTTGATCTATAGAATTAATATTTTCCACTTTTTAACCCATTTTCTACAACACTGACAATATTATATACCTATGTTTTATTCTTTTATCTGTATATTTTTTTTTAATAGTTTTAAAGGGACTTAAAACAAGTTGGAATAGAGACAAAATATAATAATATGTACTTTAATCACTTTACCTGCAAATTTATACGGCAGTGCCTCACCATTAACCCTTTCTTTTTAGTTTCTGAATTGTAAAGCTCTAACTCCCCCCACACATTTCCTTCTATGGCTGTATCTATATCTGTTGTTGTTTTGGTAGAATGCAAAAGTGAACATTATCTGCTGGAGTGTGACTAGAAGCTGTGAACTCAGTTGAAATACAATGCCTGTGTCTAAACACTGATAAGGGGGGTGGAGTTGGTTGCCCCAGGTAGCTTAGCTATGTAATTCAGTTTGATTATTTTTGGAAATTATTTTAAAATACTTGCCAGCAATTTTTAAACATTTATGCAAACTATTTTAATGAATTAGCCCATTTAGGATATGCACAGATCTCAACCTGTTTTATGTCCCTTTAATAAAAAATTGTTATATACAGTAGAATTGCATGATAAAAAAAGTAATATAAAAGACAATGCAATAGAACTTTCTCTGAAATTATTTTTTTTTTTTGTCTGTCCCCAGTATCATGACAGCCATCAACCAATCACAGACTGTGTATGAAATTTTAACTCTTGCACATGCTCAGTAGGAGATGATCCCTCATAAAGTGTGCATATAAAATATTGTAGCCTCTCTCACAAAGGCTTATAACTACTTATTTAGGGATAGATTACAAGTGGAGCTCTAACAATTACATGAGAGCAAAAAGGGGTTTATTGCAGGTTTTTGAGTGTGTCGGTTTTTTACTTGTATTACAAGTTGAAAGTAAACAAGATCTCTTGAATGCAATTGAAGTTAATGTGCGTCTTCAGAACTGTTAACTGTTTTGTGAAACAAAAAAAGTGTTACAAAGCACATCAAAAACTTACACTAATAATCACACCATCTAATAAAACATATGAATAAAAAGGCTCAAAGATATAAAAAAAAGTCTGCAAAGGGCTTTAACATAGCCATACATACATATACATGTAAGATGGATATATATATCAGAGCGCCAGATCCGGTATATTTGGATCACACTGGGGCGTGATATTGATTGTTGTCATATGGGTCGTTGTAGGAGTGGTGTTTTATCAACTGACCAATTATGCATCAGGAACGTTTTGCTCTCAGCCTATCAGGACTTTTGTTGTCCTACACATATGCTGTGTTACGGTCTAGACTCATATAGATTACGATCATGATCAAGGTATATTTGGGGGTTATTGGTTTTACATTTACCCTTATTCTAACACCAGTAATAAGAACACACCTATATTATTTAAATACTAAAGATATTCACTGTGTTTTGGATTAGCATTACACTAATTACACATGCTTAGGCTTTTTTGCACACGGCTCACTTTGATTGGCAGCCTACTTGGGGGAGTGGTTTGTAGGCCTATAAAGGTTTTGTTTTCTCACTTGATCTTTGTCAGAGGAAGGGACACTGTTGGTCCCGAAACGTCACAATAAAATTTGGATTTAACACTGATGTCTACAGTCCAATGAGTGCTTTTCCTATTTGAAGGCTCGCCAGAAACAGCAGGCTCGCCAGAAACAGCAGACTCGCCAGAAACAGCAGTTATGAAGCAGCGGTCACAAAGACCGCTGCTCCATAACCTGTCGGCCTACTCTGAGCAGGCGGACAGACATCGCCACAATACAACCCGATCGAGTACGATCGGGTTGATTGACACCCCCCTGCTGGCGGCGGATTGGCCGCGATTCTGCAGGGGGCGGCATTGCACCAGCAGCTCTTGTAAGCTGCTGGTGCAATGCTGACTACGGGGAGCGTATTGCTCTCCGTATTCAGCGAGGTCTGGCGGACCTGATCCGCACTGTCGGATCAGGTCCGCCAGACTTTAATACACAGAGGCCAATGTACTCAGCAATAGATATAATGAATGCACAATGAGAGGATAAAAAATAAAAAACAAATGATACAATAAAAATCACAGTATAATAAATAAACACATAGGTAAAAGAACAAGATGAGCAAAAGTAAATGCAAGTGAATCCAGATCTTTCTTATCTTCTCAGACAAGTTCCCCCTAAGGTTGTGCACTTACTTGAATAAACCTCAATCAAATATGAGGTAAGTAAAGACGTAATCACCATCAAATCCTGCTGT